>NC_086445.1:803769185-804069185 GCF_028390025.1 Pseudophryne corroboree
CTTGGGACCAGAAGTATTTTGGATATCGGATTTTTCCGTATTTTGGAATAATTGCATACCATAATGAGATATCATGGTGATGGGACCTAAATCTAAGCACAGAATGCATTTATGGTTCATATACACCTTATACACACAGCCTGAAGGTCTTATAATATAATATTTTTTAATAACTTCGTGTATTAAACAAAGTTTGTGTACATTGAGCCATCAGAAAACAAAGGTTTCACTATCTCACTCAAAAAATCTGTATTTCGGAACATTTGGATATGGGATACTCAACCTGTATGTGTGTATATATATATATATATATATATATATATATATAAGCAGTGCGGGTGGCACGCGCGGGGGGACTGGCATTCAATTCACTGCTGATATATTCGTAGAATAAGAGATACCGTATATATATTAGTTCATAGGGGGCCCCGTGTCTTCAGTTCCCCGGGCCCCCCGGAGCCTTAATCCAGCTCTGGATGTAATGTAGCATATAGGGTATGTAGTGCAGTGTATAAGGGCATGTAGTGTAGTGGTGTAGTTCAGCATGTAGGGGATGTAGTGTAGTGATGTAGTGCAGTGGATAGGGGAATGTAGTGCAGTGATGAAATATTATGATAAAGTGCAGTGATATAGTGCAATATATGGGGACACACAGAGGAGCATGTAGTTGAATACACTGCTGGCGGGGCATGTGATGCATAGGGTATTTGAGGCACATAGGAGAATATTGTCCTATAGTATCCCCTTTTTTTAATGAAATTTTTGTTAATCTGGTTGTTTTAGTCTGACAGGGTTTTTTGTTTGTTTGTTTTTTGGGGTGGCGGCGATAAATTACTGCCTTGTCCCGGGTGCTTAAAATCCTAGTTTTGGCCCTGATTATACCCATCCCTGGTGGAAAAGATATGGCTAAAAACAGTTGTGTTTTTAACGGTATATTCACCTCTGTATAGACCGCATTTACCTTTCTGAACTAAGCCTATGTGAACATGCCCACTGATAGCCCAGCTATGCCTTGTCAGCCGCAGGTGGAGATGCTTTAGTGTACCTCTGACTCTGCATCAGCTGTTGTTGCACACTCTTGGTTGCAGCATTTGTATAGCGCGAAACATGCAAGATACATTGTGTTCAACTCTGTGTCAGACCCAATGAGTTGTTGTTTTTTTCTATAAAAAAATAGAAGCAAAATACAGTACCTTCTATAGAGAATAAGGGTCCTCATGGAAAAATGGATAATTAATAGTCATATGTTTCACTGAAAGTCAAAATCTACCATAGTTTCCAGTTTAGCTCATGTTTTACTTTTTGAAATATGTCTGTGTCTAATACTGTACATCTACAGTAACACAAGTGGTGGTTTTCAGCTCAGGTCTACAACCTCTTACATTTGTTCAGTTGTGACAGCGATGCTAGTTATGAACCACAGCTAATGCTACACGATATACTTGTTATCTGTGCTAAATTGATTAAAGTAACAAACCCACACAAACTTGTAAAGTATTCGTTAGCTTTATTCCTGCTGTGCACAATGTCAGCCCATATTTCCTCTTTCTCAGGAAGACTGACATGGTCATGAATATAATTTAGCATGTTTTCTTTGCAGTCCATCATCACACTGAGAGATGTTGGTGCATACAGATGAGAGGAGGTGCTGAATCACTACAGAATAGTGCTCAGTCACAACTAATAATAAAGAACTCAGAGCAAAAAGTGGTATGAAGAAAGGGGGTTACATCATACATACACCATATTCATCCCGTATAACCTATACAGTAGCTCCTACATTTGTGAAACGTGCTTATTTTACAGTAGGGGCAGTGGCGTAACTACTGCCCCCGCAGCCCTCGCGGTGGCTTGAGGGCGAGGGGCTGCGGGGGCGCCGCCACTGATTTAGAGCAGATTGACATGCGGACAAACGTCCGCATGTCAATCTGTTGTCACTAGCCCCCCGCTGTGAAGTAGGGACACGGAGGGCACAGCGTGCGCCTCTCCTGTGTCCCTCTGAGTCTCCGGCGTGTCGGGGGGCGTGTCCTATGAAAAGGGGGCATGGCTTCGCGGAGGACCCGCGATCGCGGGCCACGCCCCCATTTCGTCACTGAGGGGGCATGCCCAGCGCTCTGTGAGCTGCTGGCATGCCCTCTCTCCCACTGTCTGCGCTGAATAGACGCTGTGCGCATGCGCACAGCGTCTATTCACTACTGCTCTGCTGCAGTGACTGTAGGAGACTCCCAACTGCCCCCCCCATCGCGGGACACTGCGGGAGGTATGCATATATGGCACTGGGGGGGCACTGAGGGGGCATATATGGAACAGGGGGGGGGCACTGAGGGGGCATATATGGCCTGAGGGGGCATATATGGCACTGGGGTGGCACTGAGGGGCATATATGGCACTGAGGGGGTATATATGGCACTGGGGGCACTGAGGGGGCATATATGGCACTGGGGGGGCACAGAGGGGTCATATATGGCACTGAGGGGGCACATATGGCACTGCGGGGGGCACTGAGGGGGCATATATGGCACTGAGGGGGCATATATGGCACTGGGGGGCACTGAGGGCATATATGGCACTGGGGGGCACTGAGGGGGCATAGATGGCACTGGGGGGCACTGAGGGGGCATATATGGCACTGGGGAGGCACTGAGGCTGCATATATGGCACTGAGGGGGCATATATGGCACTGGTGGGGCACTGAGGGGGCATATATGGCACTGGGGGGGCACTGAGGGGGCATATATGGCACTGGGGGGTACTGAGGGGGCATATATGGCACTGGGGGGCACTGAGGGGGCATATATGGCACTGGGGAGGCACTGAGGGGGCATATATGGCACTGAGGGGGCATATATGGCACTGTATGTGTACCTGGCACATGGGGGGCTATATTTGGCACTGGGGGCACGTGAGCACCTGGCATTGTGGGGGAATATCTGGCACTGGGGGCATATGTGGCACTGGGGGCATGTGAGTACCTGGCACCGTGGGGGAATATCTGGCACTGAGGACATATGTGGCACTGGGAGCACAGCCCTAGCAACAAGCACTACCCCCTAGCAATGAGCATGACACCCAGTGCATGAAACCCCTGGCAACGAGCATGACACCGAGTGCATGAAACACCTGGCAACGAGCATGACACCCTGAGCATGAAAACCCCTGGCACCGTGCATGGAACCAAGAGCATGAAACCCCTGGCAACGAGCAGGTAATTTAAAAGTAATTAGAAGCCTTAATGTAGGACTTAATGTGTAATGGGCATTACGGTGTGTGGCATAATGTATCACGGACATTGCGGTGTGTGTCAGAATGTGTCACAGGCATTACGGTGTGTGGCAAACTATATCACGGGCATTGTGGTATGTGGTATAATGTCTCAGGGGCATTGCAGTGTGGCATAGGGTATAACGGGCATTGCGGTATGTGTCACAGGCATTACGGTGTATGGTATACTAGATCACGGGCATTGTGGTATGTGGTATAATGTCTCAGGGTCATTGCAGTGTGTGGCATAATGTATAATGGGCATTGCGGTGTGTGGCATAATGTGTCAGGCATTACGGTGTCTGTATACTATATCACGGGCATTGTGGTATGTGGTATAATGTCTCAGGGTCATTGCAGTGTGGCATAATGTATAACGGGCATTGCGGTGTGTGTCATAATGTATCACGGACATTGCGGTGTGTGGTATACTATATCATGGGCATTGTGGTATGTGGTATAATGTCTCAGGTTCATTGCAGTGTGTGTCATAATGTATCACGGACATTGCGGTGTGTGTCATAATGTATCACGGACATTGCGGTGTGTGGTATACTATATCATGGGCATTGTGGTATGTGCTATAATGTATCAGGGGCATTGCAGTGTGTAGCATAATGTATAACGGGCATTGCGATTCCTGTCATAATGTGTCATAGACATTACGGTGTGTGGCATAATGTGTCGGGGGCATTACGGTGTGTGCATATTGTGTCATGTGCATTATTGTGTGTGGCATAATGTCTGAGGGCCTTTGCAGTATGTGGCATAATGTATACTGGGCATTACTATAAGGAGGAAAAATGACAAATAATGGAAGGGGCATGAATCAGGATTATTTTTCTTTCCTGTGGTGGCTAACGTCTGGGCGTGCAGGTTGCAAAACTGGGGTATAAGGTAGTCCATTCCTGCAATGCCACGCCTCTTTATGCGAAGCCGCGCCCATTTAAACAAAACCACGCCCCTTTTTGGCGCCGCGCACCTTCAGCGCGCACATGTTTGTCCCTTTCCTAGTGCCAATTATGGGGGGGGGGGGGGGGGGCGCCGAAGAATTTTTTGGCTTGGGGGAGAATAATTTCTAGTTACGCCACTGAGTAGGGGTCAACCACCTGTGTATCCCCAGCTGTGGGGACACTACAGACACCAGTGTGGCATTCTGTGACTTGTAGTTGCACAACCTTTGGAGAGCTACAGCCTGTTTTAGAGCAATCATTATCTTTCTTGAAAATCTTAAGTGCATCTAAGAATCACAAACATTTGGGCTTTGGATAATGGAAACAATTTAAGCAGCTTCTCCAAATATTGAAACTGTGCATACATTGTTCAGTACTGTAGTATCAGTTCTTCAAAATAAATTGATAATTACTTTATGTAAACAGAAGTGCTCTAGAATTCATAAAATCCAGAATAGCAAAGAAAGACAATGAAAGAAACAGCATTGATGTTGTTACATTATGTTGCCTTTTTAGGAATTAGCCTACAATCAGAGATGGGCAATGACCCCCACAGGTAACATATATATATATATATATATATATATACATATAGAGAGAGAGAGAGAGAGAGAGAGAGAGAGAGAAGCACATCCTATTTAAATCTAACAAATTGTGTATTCAAACAGCGGACTGTATTCCATAATAAAGCACATCAATATAACATTATTGAACAAACAGGTATCCGGATAATAGGTGGACAATGTTATGGTCAACATGCATTAGGTCAACAGGTACAAAAGGTCAACAGATGAAAGGTCAACAGTGCTAAAGGTCCATAAGTATAAAAGAACAACAGATTCAAAAGGCCACCATAATAATGGTCGACATACTAATGTTTTTTGGGTGTTTACACATGTTTTCTCAACAGTTGCTTGATTTACTATCCACGTGGACTACAAGTGGGAAAAGTAACCAGTGCGAAGCAGGACGTACCGAGCCACCATGCACAAAGAGCGGAGAGCTAAGCGAGCATGTGAGGGTACAAGTTTGTACTGATGGTTGAACATGAAATGTACAAGATTTTACCTAAAACCCCCCAAAAAACATGTGTCGACCATTTGTGTGTTGACCATTGTCGTGCCGACCTTTTGACCTGTTGACTTTTTGTGCCTGTTGACCTTTCCCACTGTCGGCCCTTTATATGTCAACCTTTTGTACCTGTCGACCATATGCAAGTAGACCTTAATATTGTCGATCTATTAATCCACACCCACCTAAACATGATGTTTGTATAATAGATACTGCATAGGGCACAAGTTACTTATCATAATCCTCACATATCAGCAAGAATAATCACATTGGCAGTGAACCTCTAGTTAATGGAGCATTAATAATATTCATCAATGAAACTCGGACACTGTAATAAAGCAGAAACAATTCATCTACTGTATGAAAAAAATCAAAAGGATGAAATTGTGAAATGCTTAATACCAAGTAATGACAAAAGGCATCTATGAGCTACAGCTGTGCATTAATAATCAGCCAATCACGTCATTTGCTAGAGATGGTAACCATCATCATTATCATCATCATCATCATCATCATCATCAATTTATTTGCATCTGTCCCTGGCAACCTGAAAGCACTACGGTTTTTACAGACTGTTGTGTTCAATTACCCGCTGTAATTTACTGCGGTTAATTGTATCCCTGGGTGGTTATCCAATTACCCCATGATACGCCGGCGCGAGCCGAAGTTTATCAGGGATTGTGTTTCACCTGCCTCAGGCAGGTAAAAGAGAAGTCCCGAAAGCAGCTCCGTTTTCGTGCGAAAAATGGGGCTGTAGCCACAAAAACACACAGGTTTCACTGAATCAGTGTGTTTTTGTCAGACAAGTTTTATTTTATGGGCGATTTAATGAGATAACTTGTAAAAAAAAATATTGGTGAAACATCAGGGAAAATCACAAGAAATTTACTTTTTTGCACCCAATGTTTTATAGTGCCGAATTGCATACAGATGGAGACACGCTTATCTGAGGCGACTCCATCGCAAACGAGCACTCCTGGCGTGACTAGGCGGTCTGTCTGCCTAGTCACACCGGGAGTGCACAGAGATGCTCCCATTCAGAGGCTCACGGTCCGGACGTGCGGACGAAGACGCTCTCTATTCAACTGAAAGGGGCGCGTCTCCGTCGCGGGCGTGCGTTCTAGGAGATAGGCACGCCCCTAGTCACAGACGGAGCCATGACTGGCGTGGCTCCATCTGTACCCACCTTATGGCATGATTCATATTTGTAAGTAAAGCAAAAAAATTACAAGTGACTTTGTGTCTGGAACAAATCATGTTGCCATGCAAAGGGAGCAAATACATTTAGATTTTTGTCTGTGCAGGGTGAATACTGGCTGCTTTATTTTTACACTACTATTTAGATTTCAGTTTGAGGATATCCCATCCAAAGCTAACTCTCTCTGCACATGTTACATCTGCCCTACATGCAGTGCAGCATGGTTTTGCCCAGTTGCTTGCTTTTTTGCACAAACACGCACACACAAATTCAATACACATACACACACCACAATGAAATTCATTTAATACACACACAAACTCTGATAACAATAGTATACACACCCAGAAATCATTACACACAATTTCATAGATAAAATTGACACGCCCACCCAAATTCTATTTCTATACTGTACAAACACCCCCAGATATTAATACACCAACAAATGCAGTTACAATTACTACTCACTCTATAATAATATAATATTAATAAACACACTTAAACAGGGACAGACTGGGAATCTAAAACAGCGCTGGCATTGAAGTCTGTGTGCGTGTGAACAAGGGGGCGTGGTCACATCTCACAGGGGTATGCCGCCTCTCTGTATGCCGGTGGCTGAGCTGAGCGCATGGAACCAGAGCTGCTTGGCCAGGCCATCTCTGTGTGTCAGGCAGCCGAGCAGAGTGCCGGGAGTTGAAACTGCTCAGCCAGACACCGCCCCATTGGATGCCATGTGGCCGGCCAGGCTTTTAGGCTGGAGTAGCCCATCAGGCATTTGCCAGAAGTGCCATATGGCAAGTCTGGCCCTGCATTTAAATATAATTTTGCCCATACTGGCGCCTAGGTTGGTAAATGGGTGATATGGCTCTGTAGTTTTATGCTGTACTTTAACAATATGTCTTTAGTGAGGTTTTTTTGTAAACTTAGATATCAGAAACAGTTGACTTCCTAAATAGTACATTTAGGCCTAATGAAAGACATTCCTAAGCAGCTGTTTATCTCTTGTAATGTTGATGTTGAGAGTCCCATGAGAAAGAAGGAAGCATACAATATAGTATGGAATGCCAACTGGTGACTATTCATCACAACCAATTTCTCTAAGAGCACATCTACCTGAGGTCATTTATCACTTCACATTTGTAAGTGGAGCTAAAATAAATCAGGAAGTTGGAGGCCAGATGCTGCTTCGTCAGATCGTTTGTGTTTAATTTATTGAGCTTTTCCAAAGCATGACTCAAGAGTGTTTGCTTAGCTTAATCTCCAGTATGTACCCAGGATGTGATTTAAACCCTATGGGTGATATTTTGAAAGATCTGTTTTTTCAGGCTATAGCTGAAATGTTAAAATATAGCTACAGTATGTAAAGCTTGGAAATTTAAGATTAACAAAATATTTCTTAATAAATCCATAGCATCTTATTTAGTTTTTTTAATCACATTATTAATTTAAAATATATGCACAATTTTTAAATGTATAGGATATTATATATAAGGAAGACGCTTGATTTGCACTGTATTATTTTGAGATCTAGCTCTTCATGTCCCCTTCAGCCATATTACAAAGGCACATTATAGTTATTTATCACTTAGAAACCATACAGCTCAATCATATTCTCATACCAATGTTAAGGTATCCGGTCTTTAGGCCGACAACACTTAGGTCGAAACTCATTAGGTCGACCACTATTGGTCGACATGCATTAGTTCGGCATGGTCATTAGATCGATATAGTCACTAGGTCGACATGGCAATGGTCGACACATGAAAAAGTTGACATGAGGTTTATTTAAAAAAATCTTTATATCAACATTTTCATTCTTTACGATCCACGTGGACTACGATTTGAAATAATAACCTGTGCCGAGCGCAGCGGTAGCAGAATGAGGCACCTTGCCCGGAGCATGGCGAGTGAAACAAGCAATGCGGGGGACACGGTCACTTTACGAAGAAAATGACACCAAAAAAAACAAACAAACCTCATGTCAACCTTTTTCCATGTCGACCTAATGACCGTGTTGGCCAATTTCAGGTGTCAACCTACTCACTGTTGACCAATAGTGGTCGACCTAATGACTGTCGACCTAGTTACTGTCGACCCAACGATCCACACCCAAAGTTAATATTGACCATTATAACATGCTAACCATTTATGTTTTATTGGACCGGGCATATGCCATGTCACCTTAGTCTCTGCCACCGCTCAGCCCAGTCCTCGGGTCTGGCTGCCCTCACCCCCTCTCTGATGTTCCACACACCCCAACCCCACCACTACGCTCTCCTTCGCGGTTCAACCCCCAGTTGCCCCCCTTTCCCCATCACTCCAAAGATATACTGGTAAATTACAATTGTTTGTAGGGAATATCATTTAGATTGTAAGAGGAACTGGGGCAGGGACTGATGTGACTGACAAAATATTCTCTGTAAACCACTATGTGTGCACTATATAAATAATTGGTAATTATATAAAAAAAACTTGGGAATAAATTGCTTTACAAAGATAATTTTTTGCATGTTTTCTAAAGTATAAATATTCAAATATTCATTGTCACATTTATTGGGAAATTTAGGAAAATACAAATCCCTGAATACAGTGGATCATCCAGTTAATGAGGTGTCAAAATAAATCTAATAAAAGGTAGAGTGTAGATAATGAATGTATGATTGGTTGCCATGGGTACAGTAACTATTAGCAATGTTTTATTATAGAGAGTAATAATACTGCTGTTACGTAGCAAATGAGCATACTAGGTCGCTGATTCCATCTATTCCTCATCATTTTCAAAGACAGCGTTTACTGCTATAACAATAAAATGCCAAAATTGATTGATTGTGATAAATGACAGCAGTCACTAATTTTCAGGTACAGTCCCACGATTAAAGACTTGTCCCAGGAAGTGTCCATATTTTTCAATCTCTATTTGTGCACGTTTTATGTAATTCTTTATTATTGTCAACCAGGCTTTAAAAGTCATTCTGTATTTAGGAAGAAAATGTAAAATTCAAAAACCAGACTCCAATCAGATTAAGGAAATATGATTCAATGGTGATCATATAGATCCAAGGTCCACTGAGACTGTGGGCCTAATTCACGTTTATATGCAATAGCCGATGTTCATGCAACGGAGCGATCATCAGCAGATGCACCAAGACACCATTGCGATCGAACTTGCAGAGAGTATTTCATCTCCGAGCGCTTGACAGGGACTGTTTGGGGAGATAACGCAGAGTGGTGGCAGAAATGCAGGCATGTAATAGCTGTCTTTGGGTCATGTGTCTGCCTTCAGCTGTGATCATGTAAGCAGGGAAACTTAGCACCAGCTTCACTACTGCCATGGCCAGTCTGTATAACCATAAGGTTACCCTTAACCTCAGTGTTCCTCGTTTTTGTGTATAGGCTGCATTAGGCGTCTCTTTTCATTTCTGGGCGGCTGCGCCACTTCCTCCCTAGCCTAAAAAATCCCAATTGTATTTTGATCTGTGTTGAAAAATTAATTAGGCCCTATGTGACATTCTTGGATGCATTGACACAAGTGTGTCCCTGGAAATAATATCAAATTGTTGGCAATGATGGTGTTAATACACTGCCATTATCTGCAGTTACAATACACAGCCAGGTGGGCAGGCATTATACTGATGACTATGAGAGAGTACTCCCCCGTGTTCCATGCTCTCTGTGTTGCTGTTGCCATTCTCCCTTCCTTTGGGGTCAGTGAACTGTAATCGCTAGCTTTATTTATGTAGTCATGTGACTGCTGGTATCACAGGTGTAATATGGTACGCCGGCGGTCGGGCTCCCGGCGACCAGCATACCGGCGCCGGGAGCCCGACCGCTGGCATACCGACAGTGTGGCGAGCGCAAATGAACCCCTTGCGGGCACGGTGGCGCGCTACGTGCGCCACGCTATTTTATTCTCCCTCCAGGGGGGTTGTGGACCTCCACGAGGGAGAATACCTGTCGGTATGCCGGCTGTCGGGATTCCGGCGCCGGTATACTGTGCGCCGGGATCCCGACAGGTGGCATACTAAAGACCACCCATCACAGAAGGCGTCCCTATTAAAACCCTGGCTTCAGTAGACTGCTTGAGTATAAAGCAAGCTATACCCTATGTGATTTTGTTATCAAACCGACAATTGGCACAATTTTTCATTAAGTGGAAGGGTACAATAACTGCAGCACACACTAAGCAATTTAAAAAAAAAAGTATTGATTTTCTGTAGCACCACATTGAGGGCCTGATTCAGATATGGACAGAATTGCAGAGCCGCTCACAAGTGGCTTTGCAATACCGTCCACCAAAATGCAAATACAGCAGGCGATATCTATATGAAATAGACGTCTCCTGCATTGCATTTGACGTCTGAGTGCAGAGTCCATAGATGATTGGTTGCAATGGTTGCAGGTTTGGTCAGGCTGCTTAAGCTGAGGCTTACTCCGCCTGGCCGGTTCCTGGCAGCTTGTGAGGACAGGAAATATGCGTTCAGCCATGCAGACCCTGGCCTCAACATTCCCCATTTCTGGGAATGCCCCCTCTCCACCTCCTAAATGCCGTAGCTTGTCAATCAAGCTGTGCCTGGGAGACACTGCAAGCAGACTCGAAGATGGCGGGCTGCACATGCGCAGGCCACATCGAGTGCATGTGCAATCCTCCAACCATCAGATGTGTGCTAACCATCATGTTAGCGTACATCTCTGAATCAGGCCCTGAATTTCCATAAGTTCACTCACAATGAGGATGTGCTAAACCATAGGAACTATGAACAAATTATCGAGAATGCACACTCACTGCACTATGGCCCTCATTCCGAGTTGTTCGCTCGCAAGCTGCTTTTAGCAGCTTTGCACACGCTAAGCCGCCGCCTACTGGGAGTGAATCTTAGCTTATCAAAATTGCAAACGAAAGATTCTCAAAATTGCGAATAGACAGTTCTTAGCAGTTTCTGAGTAGCTCCAGACTTACTCTGCCACTGCGATCAGTTCAGTCAGTTTCGTTCCTGGTTTGACGTCACAAACACACCCACCGTTCGCCCAGACACTCCCACGTTTCTTCAGACACTCCCGCGTTTTTCCCAGAAACGGCAGCGTTTTTTCGCACACACCCATAAAACGGCCAGTTTCCACCCAGAAACACCCACTTCCTGTCAATCACAGTACGATCACCAGAACGATGAAAAAACCTCGTAACGTTGTGAGTAAAATACCTAACTTAATAACAAATTTACTTGGCGCAGTCGCACTGCAGACATTGCGCATGCGCATTAGCGACTAATCGCTCCGTTGCGAAAAAAAAATAACGAGCGATCAACTCGGAATGACCACCTATATCATAACCTTTTGGCAAATACAGTACCTTTCCAAGAATGACCTCTAGAATAATCAGCTGCGCATTTCTGCCTATTTTGTTACTGTTTTATCAGTGAAACTCTGAAATGCTCATGCCTATACACCATACAATAAAACAGGCCGATCACCCGATTATTGACAAATTGGCCCAATAATTGGATAGCATGTAGCTAGCTTTAGACTCACCACCTTGCTCCAGTTACTTTCCTACTTACATTGTTTATGTCACTGACCTGGGTTGGGAGTGTTGAGAACTCGGGGGTTCTTCCGATGATCGGGAAGAGGAACCACAGCTGGGCCGGAGCAGGGATGGCCGGATGTAGGTTTTCCTCATGCAGAACTTAGCCGTTGTAACTGACGTGTAATGCTAAAGAATTAGTTGTGGCCAAGGCTTGGGGGCGATGCTGAAGTACACAGAAGAATGAAGAACTTGTGAGCGATGTTGAAGAAATGAATGAAGATTTGAGAACAATGTTGAAGCACACAGAAGAATGAAGAACTTGTGAGCGATGCTGAAGAGATGAATGAAGAATTGAGAATGATGTTGAAGCACACAGAAGAATGAAGAACTTGTGAGCGATGCTGAAGAAATGAATGAAGATTTGAGAACGATGTTGAAGCACACAGAAGAACGAAGAACTTGTGAGTGATGCTGAAGAAATAAATTAGGATTTGAGATTCAGTGTAACTCTGGAAGTTTGGGAGGCGTTCCACTTAGGGATACCCTGTAATACTGGAAGCACAGGAGGTGTCCCTCTGAGAGATACACTGTAACGCTGGTAACGCAGAGAATGTCCCACTGAGTGATACACTGTAACGCTGGTAGCACAGGGAAGGTTCCACTGAGTGATACACTGTAACGCTGGTAGCACGGGGAAGGTTCCACTGAGTGATAAACTGTAACGCTGGTAGCACGGGAAGGTTCCACTGAGTGATTCACTGTAACGCTGGTAGCACAGGGAATGTCCCACTGAGAGATACTCTGTAACGCTGGTAGCACAGGGAATGTCCCACTGAAAGATACTCTGCAACGCTGGAACACAGGAGACGTTCAGCTTGAGAACACGCTGAATGCTGCTAGCACTGGTGATCATTGGAAAGACGATACTCAGGCGCCGGGGCTCTGTACTGCGTCTGCCTTTGAACTTCCCGCCCTCTCCCGAATGGCGGAAGGGGCCGATGATGTCACCCGCTCACCATGCTCTCGTGGATGCCGGGCGCAATGGCGGCGCCCACACCCCGGGAACCCACCGGAGGCAGCGCCAGCAAGACGCGACGACCCGGAGCCCACCGGGAACGACGACCGCCGGGAGACCCAGCGCACCCGGAGCGGTAAGCGAGGCAGCCGCAGCGCCGCGAGTGTGACAGTACCCCCTCCTCTAGGAGTGGCCCCTGGACACTTTCCTGGTTTCGTTGGATGTTTAGAATGAAAGATCCGGACTAGTCGGGGAGCAGTGACTTCAGAAGCTTTGACCCAGCTCCTCTCCTCAGGACCATAACCTTTCCATTCTACCAGATACTGTAAATTCTTGTGAAGATAATGAGAGTCAAGAATAGTTTTGATTTCAAATTCTGTTCCAGCTTCAGTCTCTACCGAGGTTAGGCTAGGAGACTCCGAATGAAACCGATTTAAAATGAGGGGACGAAGGAGAGAAACATGGAAAGAATTTGGTACCCGAAAGTGGGAAGGCAATCCCAATTTGCAGACAACAGGGTTCAGGACTTGCAAAACGGGGTAAGGACCGATGAACCTCGGAGCAAACTTCATAGCGGGTATTCTTAAACGAAGATTGCGGGTAGAGAGCCATACCCTGTCACCAACTTTGTATTGAGGAGCTGCTTGCCGTTTTTTATCCGCAAAGAATTTGTAGCGGCCAGAGATTTTCTTGAGATTAGCATGAACCCTACTCCAGATTTGACTGAAGTGCCGGAGAGTGGAAGCTGCAGCAGGAACATCCTCCGAAGGAAAAATTGGTAATTCTGGGACTCGTGGATAGAATCCGTAATTAATGAAGAATGGGGACTCACCAGCGGAAGAGTGGTACAGATGATTATGGGCAAACTCGGCCCAGGGTAACAGTTCCACCCAATCGTCCTGTGAAGGAGAGAGATAAACGCGGAGAAAAGTCTCTAAATCTTGATTGACACGTTTAGTTTGCCCATTGGTTTGTGGATGGTAAGCAGATGAGAACTTGAGTTTTATTTGTAAGGCTGAGCAGAGGGCCCTCCAAAATCTTGCAGTGAACTGTACCCATCGATCAGAGACTATCTCCCGAGGTAACCCGTGCAGGCGTAAGTGTTCACGAATAAATAGTAAAGCCAACTTGGGAGCCGTTGGTAAACCGGTCAACGGAACAAAATGTGCCATTTTTGAAAAGCGGTCAATAATCACCCAGATGGTATTGTAACCCTTGGAGAGGGGTAATTCGGTAATAAAGTCCATAGAAATATGGGTCCAGGGTTTCTTAGGAATGGACAGTGGACGAAGCAACCCCGCAGGAGGCAGACGAAGAGTTTTGTGCTGAGCACATTGAGGACACGAATTGACATAATCTTGTATATCCTTCTTCATGGTGTCCAACCAATATGACCTTCGTAGAAATTCACACATTTTTTGAACTCCAGGATGACCGGAAAACTTGGAGATATGAGCCCACTGCAGTAACTTTGGTCGAAATTCAACTGGTACAGACATTCTCCCAGGAGGAGGACCCAGAGAGGTGGGAGCTGCTGAAATAGAGACTGGACTGAGAATTAAACTCTTTTCAAAGGAATTATCCTCATCCGAGGCCGTTAAAGAACGAGATACAGCATCAGCCTTAGCGTTAAGAGTCCCAGCCCGGTACTTAATAACGAACGAGAGCCGAGTGAAAAAGAGCGCCCATCTAGCTTGACGGGGATTCAAGCACTGGGCCGTCTTGATATACAACAAGTTCTTGTGATCGGTGTAAATAGTAATTAGGTGTTTAGCACCTTCCAATAAGTACCTCCATTCTTCTAGGGCAGATTTTATTGCTAAAAATTCCTGATCTCCAATGGTGTAGTTTCGTTCAGCAGGAGAGCACTTACGAGAATGGAAACCACATGGATGTAACTTCCCATCAGAAGAGTACTGGGAAAGGACGGCACCGATGCCTACTGAGGAAGCATCGACTTCCAAGAAGAATGGTTTTGAGAAATTCGGTTGTTGGAGTACCGGAGCAGACATAAAGGCTGATTTCAACTGGGCAAACGCTTCTACAGCTTCGGAAGACCAGACTTGGGTCAGAACCCTTTTTGGTTAAGGCAGTAATGGGGGCAACGTTGGTAGAAAATCCCTTAATGAATTTCCGGTAGCAATTTGCAAAGCCCAGGAATCTTTGTACCGCTTTCAAGGAGAGAGGCTGAGTCCAGTCCCGAATGGCAGTGAGTTTTTCCGGATCCATGCGAAGCTCCGTACCCGAGATGACATAACCGAGGAACGGAATCGAAGGGACCTCAAAGATACATTTGGAAATCTTGCCGTAGAGACAATTCCTTCGTAAGCGAAGAAGTACTTCTTTGACCTGTACTCTGTGCTCTGCAAGATTCTTAGAAAATATCAGAATGTCATCCAAGTACACCACTACGCTTTGGTATAACATATCTCGGAAGATTTTATTTACAAATCCCTGAAAAACGGCAGGGGCATTGCTGAGGCCAAACGGCATTACCAGATATTTGTAATGTCCATCCCTGGTATTGAAGGCCGTCTTCCATTCGTCCCCCTGTCGGATACGTATCAGATTATAGGCTCCTCTTAAGTCGAGCTTAGTGAAGACGTAGGCTCCACGAACCCTATCAAATAGCTCAGTAATTAGCGGCAAAGGGTATTTGTTCTTAACGGTGATATCGTTTAAGCCACGATAATCAATACATGGTCTTAACCCCCCATCCTTCTTCTTCACGAAAAAGAAACCTGCTCCAGCCGGGGAGGTAGAGGGGCAAATGAATCCTTTCAGTAGATTAGATTTGATATAGCTTGGGTCTCGGGTAATGACATGGGACAGTCCCAGGGTCTATGGGGTGGTAACTGATCGTCCGCCTGTTCCGAGAACACATCTGTGAACTCCTGATAGCCCTCCGGAATGAGCTCCTCATCCGACTTGGAAGATGCACGGAGCGGGTAAACAGAAGTGAGACAACTAGAGTGACAAAACGAACTCCAGGACAATATTTGTGACCACATCCAGTCGACGTGAGGGTTGTGAATTTTAAGCCAAGGTAGACCAAGAACAAGATCGTGAGGCATCTCCGGAATTACTAGAAACTCCAAATGTTCTTGATGCAGAGCTCCGACCTGCAGCTTGATTGGCTCTGTGTGACTTGTAATAAGACCATTAGATATTTTTGTACCATTGATGGCAGTCAACGTTTCAGGTCATTTGACAGACTGTAACTGTAAACCCAGACTCTGAACACAAGAAAGAGAAACAAAATTCCCTGCAGCCCCAGAGTCCAGCAGAGCCTTAACAGGTTTGGCTATAGACTCAGAAAACAGAGACACGGAGAGTAAACAATCCACTGTCGGAGAAGATTTAGATGTAACCCCTAACTTGACTCCTCTGGAACAAGCTAGGCCTGCCCGTTTCCCGGACGGGACTTGCAGAACTTGATAAAGTGATCCGCGGCTCCACAGTAGAGGCAGAGTTTACCCTCACGACGGCGCTGTCGTTCCTCTGGGGACAGCCGGGATCGGTTGATTTGCATGGGTTCGTCCGGACTCGAGGTAACTGTTTGCTTAGGCGGGAGAAGCCGGAATCTGGATCGATCCGACCAACTACGTTTGCCACCTAGTTCCTGCATGCGAAGATCCACCTTGACACAGAGTGAGATCAACTCTTCTAAAGGAACCGGCAGATCCCTAGTGACCAGCTCGTCCTTCAGACGGTCAGAGAGCCCGTTCCGGAAAGCGGCCCTGAGAGCATCATTATTCCAGCGTAGTTCTAAGGCAATGGTCTGGAAGTGAACCACATACTGTCCCACAGAACGGGAGCCTTGACGGACTCGGAGCAGGTCCGAGGAAGCAGCGGTCGTTCTGCCGGGCTCACCAAAAATCCTTCGGAATGACGCAATGAAATTAGTGTAACTGGAAACCAATGGGTCAGATCGTTCCCACAATGGAGACACCCAATCCAACGCTGAACCTTCAAGCAAGTAAATAATGTATGCCACTTTGGACCGATCCGTGGGGAAATTGTGTGAGAGAAGTTCAAAATGCACCTCGCATTGGTTGAGAAAACCACGGCAATTCTTTGGATTCCCATTATAGAGAGAGGGAGTGGGAAGCTGAAGGCGTGACCTGGTTCCAGACGAGGAATGAACATTACTGGAGACGACTACTGGAGCGGGTACTGGAGCAGGAGCCGGAACTACTGAAGCCAGGGAGGCCTGAATTTGATCCAGCCGGCTGGATAATTCCTGGAGATACTGCATCACCTGGCTCTGTGCCGCCTCCTGACTCTGAACTCGGGAAGCCAAGTTTTGGATGGCGCTTGACTCTGGGTTCCGATCCCCTGGGTCCATGTGGCCTGAGTATACTGTCACTGACCTGGGTTGGGAGTGTTGAGAACTCGGGGGTTCTTCCGATGATAGGGAAGAGGAACCACAGCTGGGCCGGAGCAGGGATGGCCGGATGTAGGTTTTCCACATGCAGAACTTAGCCGTTGTAACCGACGTGTAATGCTAAAGAATTAGTTGTGGCCAAGGCTTGGGGGCGATGCTGAAGTACACAGAAGAGTGAAGAACTTGTGAGCGATGTTGAAGAAATTAATGAAGATTTGAGAATGATGTTGAAGCACACAGAAGAATGAAGAACTTGTGAGCGATGCTGGAGAGATGAATGAAGATTTGAGAACGATGTTGAAGCACACAGAAGAATTAAGAACTTGTGAGCGATGCTGAAGAAATGAATGAAGATTTGAGAACGATGTTGAAGCACACAGAAGAATGAAGAACTTGTGAGTGATGCTGAAGAATAAATGAGGATTTGAGATTCAGTGTAACTCTGGAAGTTTGAGAGGCGTTCCACTTAGGGACACCCTGTAATACTGGAAGCACAGGAGGTGTCCCTCTGAGAGATACACTGTAACGCTGGTAACACAGAGAATGTCCCACTGAGTGATACACTGTAACGCTGGTAGCACAGGGAAGGTTCCACTGAGTGATACACTGTAACGCTGGTAGCATGGGGAAGGTTCCACTGAGTGATACACTGTAACGCTGGTAGCACGGGGAAGGTTCCACTGAGTGATACACTGTAACGCTGGTAGCACAGGGAATGTCCCACTGAGAGATACTCTGTAACGCTGGTAGCACAGGGAATGTCCCACTGAAAGATACTCTGCAACGCTGGAACACAGGAGACGTTCAGCTTGAGAACACGCTGAACGCTGCTAGCACTGGTGATCATTGGAAAGACGATACTCAGGCGCCGGGGCTCTGTACGGCGTCTGCCTTTGAACTTCCCGTCCTCTCCCGATTGGCAGAAGGGGCCGATGACGTCACCCGCTCACCATGCTCTCGTGGATGCCGGGCACAATGGCGGCGCCCACACCCCAGGAACCCGCCGGAGGCAGCGTCAGCAAGACGCGACGACCCAGAGCCCACCGGGGGCGACGACCGCCGGGAGACCCAGCGCACCCGGAGCGGTAAGCGCGCCAGCCACAGCGCCGCGAGTGTGACAGTTTATCTCTTCAAGAGTATGACCAGCTAGTCGCTGACCATTTTCTGCTATATCCCTATGGCTTCAATGACTCTGGGTCACAGGAGTCTATCTACTAAGCCTTGAAGAGAGATTAAGTGGAGAGAAATAAAGTACTAGCTCCATGTTACAGACTGTGTTTGAAAAATGAGAGGTGCTGATTGGTTGGTAGTTTATCTAGCTCCGCTTTATCACTCTCCACGGCTTAGTACATCTGCCCCTCTGAAAGAACCATGGTCTATCCCTGCACTATTCTCTGCTATATCCCTGTGGCTTCCATGACCATTCTCTGCTATATCCATGTGGCTTCCATGACCTCTGTGTAAGAGCCCTGGCTTATACCTGACCATTCTCTGCTATATCCCTGTGGCTTCCATTCTCTTTGTAAGAACCCTGGATTGTCTCTGACGATTCTCTGCTATATCCCTGTGGCTTCCATGACCTCTGTGTAAAAGCCCTGGCTTATCCCTGATCATTCTCTGTTATATCGCTGTAGCTTCCATGACCTCTGTGTAAGAACCCTGAATTGTCCCTGACCATTCTCTGCTATATCCCTGTGGCTTCCATTCTCTTTGTAAGAACCCTGGATTGTTCCTGACCATTCTCTGCTATATCCCTATGGCTTCCGATAAATCTGTGTAAGATCCCTGCCATGTCCCTGACCATTCTTTGCTATATCCCTGTGACTTCCATGACCTCTCTGTAAGAGCCCTGGCTTATCCATGACCATTTTCTGCTATATCCCGGTGGCTTCTGAGGCCTCCTTGTGAATTGACCTTGAGCAGTATATGAGTCTCTTCAGGAATTCTCCATTACTTATCTGTGATCTTTCGTCTATGCAATTTCAGGAAATCTCCTTGTGTATTCCCCTCTAGCCTATCATGCATGGGACCGGTTCAGGAGCTGATGCATTATAAACAATAATCACAATCAGTTCAAGCAAGTAGGGGTGGTGGTACAGGAGAATTTTAAATAGGTGATAACTCAAAATTAACTGTATTGACCAAAAAGATAATATTAGAGTTAGAAAGTAATTTTGCAACTGGACAAACCATGGTGCACTGCAAGGGTTCAAATACATTTATCTTTTTGCATGCAGGGTAAATAATGGCTGCTTTTGCATGTAGCCTACAAATGCTGGACAGCTTTATTTTTACAAGATATATTCAGCTATGGACGTGCCTCTCTCATGCAAAGTTACTTCGGGGCAATCAGCTCCTAACTTCCATGTTATAGGCTGGGTTTGAAAAATGACAGTTAGGAGCTGATTGGCTGGTGCTTTATCACCGTCCGCTTTATCACTTCACCAGGCTTAATAAATCTGCCCCTTGTTTTGTAAAAATAGTTTAATGCACATAAGGTACAGTAACAGCAGCCAATCAGATTACAGTTTACATTCTAGCACAATTTATAAAGTGAAAGCTAAGAGTTAATTTATAGCATCCACTAGCAATATAGCTTGGACAGATGGGCCCGTAACATCCATGTGTTCAAGAAGACCTCTTGTTTTAAAGAAGATTTCTTGTTTGATTAAGATGATCCTAAAATCCAAATAAAAAAACATAACAGAATACTATCATAAACACTTCACGTTTACGTCTCCCTAACATTAGCTCATTATCTAAATCTATATTGAGATTAGTAAGATTATTTTTGACAAATCCAGCATACACTTTCACATAAATGAACTGGAAAAATATACAGGATACACAGACAGCTGGTAACTGATAGTTCTGTGTCAGACACTGCTCTAAATCATTTTTTACAGTAAGATGACAAATTTACAGTCTTTATTATGATATTTAAAAAGCTGATAACCTAAATGGTAGGATATTCTTGCCCAATGAAATCCGTAATGTTTTTAATATAACACTCAGATACACATGATACAGGATGCGGTCAGGATTCCAACCATAGGCATAGTGAGCATCGGGATTCCCATACCATCCCCATGAAACACACTGGAGTGACCATTGGATGATTAAAGGAGATGATCCAAGTATAAAATAATTTGGAGAAAGATACATTTTTTAGATAAATGGAAAAATGAACACAGTTAATTATAATGTGAAAATGTTTTTGAAATATCGCCAGGAGGAGGGTTAATCAGGATGCCATCTTCCGGTGAATTGGAGACGCCCGGTGTGCTTTGTTTTGTGTTACCTTGTGTTTTTTCTTTGTTTTGTGTTACCTTAACTATATACTGTATATATATATATATATATCGTATAATGTTGACTTTAAAACGTGATATATGTCCGACCAGTCTACTTTTTTTCTGCTATGTTTATGCATTGTATCTGGATATGCATGTTATGTACTTCATTATGATGAAAATATAATATCATTTGAGTTAATCGGTATGTTGATGGCTTTTGCATTATATATATATATATATATATATATATATATATACATACATATACAGGGTGATTCAAAAGTCGCAGTACACCATTTAGTTTCAAAAACTGTGCAGGACATGGGAAAACTGAATACTCCAGTAAGGTATGGGTGAGGTGGGCTATATTTTAGGGTATGTACTAAACATGGGCGCCATCTTGAAATCGGCCATCTGGAATCGAAGTCAGTTTTTTCAAATGGAAAGGGGGGGGGGGGGGGTCATGTAGCATGTCAAACAACATCAGAATTTGCTGAAAAGTGTATTGCTAAAACAGATTTGAAATATCAGTTATGGTTCAAAAATGACAACACTTTTTTGTTGCAGGTAACTGAAGATGGTTTTGACAAAAGAGGAGAGAATTGAGGTCATTTTGATGTCAAACGTCATGTGCTGCATTGTGGGCTCTTCATGAAGGATGCCAAAACTATTGTTGATGTTGTGTCGTCCGTAGCACTTTTTGGACGTCTACTCCGTGACTTGTCAACCACAGTCCCAGTTTTTCAGAATTTGGAAATTAGGCACCTGACAGTGTAATGTGAAATTGGAGGTCTTTCTGGATGCCGGTTGTTAAAATCTGCAGCTATGACTCGGAAACTTCGTTCTCCAGACCTCAAGTCTCTCCTCTTTTGTCAAAGCCATCTTCAGTTACCTGCAACAAAAAAGTGTTGTAACTTTTGAACCATAACTGCTATTTCAAGCAATAAACATTTTAGCAAATTCTGATGTTGTTTGACATGTTACACTATCCCCTTTCCATTTGAAAAAACTGACTTAGATTCAAGATGCCCAATTTTAAGATGGCGCTAATGTTCGGTACATACCCTAAAAGATATCCCACCTCACCCATACCTTACTGGAGTATTATGTTTTCCCATTTCCTGCACAGTTTTTGAAACATAATGGTGTACTGTGACTTTTGAATCACCCTGTATAATAGATATGTGCGGTTTGGTTTCCTTGGAAACTGAAAGCACCCAAATTTAGGTATCCAAGCCCCTGCTCTGTATTCCCTACCAACATAATAATAATAATAATAATAATAATAATTTAATAAGAATAATAAGAGTTAATAAAAGAAGAGCTACTGTGACTGTGATTAATGGCAGTGGGATACAGTGTCACCCTCATAGTGATGATGACATAATAGAAATTGAGGATCCTAGTGTGGAAGTGCAACAGGATGCGGGGGATATTTGTGTACTATCTAACGCTAATGAGGATGTTGATGATGTTGTGTGTTTTATTTGTGAAAGTCAAGCCCCAGTGGCAGCAGTTCTTGCTCGTGATAAAAAAAAGTAATTGTCATACCTGGCATAAGCACAGTAGAATATTGCACAGTAAATATAGTGCTCTCTATGTAACACATTCACATAGCACCAAATGCGTGAATTAACAGACAGCACACATATATAAAATTAAGAAAAATCATCTGTTATTTGATAAAAACAGAATGTCCTTGCAAACAAATCCTATTTGGAAGTGGACATACGACAAATAAACTCAGTGATTCCATTCTCTTATCCTTTCTCTGTAGACAAGGGAACCTTCTCCTTGGTGTATCTGTAAAAAGGGACTGGGTACGAGATTGCGGCAGTCGGAGTCCCGTGGTCAAAATACCGACACCGGAATCCCAGCCATCAGAATGCCGGCGGGGGGGCAAGTGGAACAAAGCCCCATGCAGGCTCGGTGGTTCGCCACATGTGCTATTCCCACTCCATGGGTGTCATTGACCCCCAAGGAATGGGAATAGCTTTGGTGGTGGTGCTGGCATTCTGGCAGTCAGGATTGCCGGTATTCCAACTACATCCCTGTAAAAAGGTGTGTGTCTTCCCTTATGCACTTGTAGCAATGTGGGTATAGAAAGACACAGAGATAATGCAAATTTCCTTTAAAAAACAAATTTAATGACAGATATGAACTTACAATTTGATAGTAGATAAAACATGTAAAACAACTCCAGTGGCAAACACAGCAACAGCCTCAGTGAGGAGGTTCCCATAAAGTCCCAGATGTTTAAGGGCTGGCAGGATCTTTGCTCCGGATGCTCAGGTCCACCACAAGGGAAATCCACCACACATTGCTGTGTATTGGTGTCCACAACATAAGAGCTATGCTTAACGCATTTCAGACTGTGCTAGTCCTTTATCAGAAGTGTGGTTTGGCTCTCAAAGTCCCTCTTTAAACCATAAAGTGAATAATCGCCAGCTGATGTCCCTTGCCGCTAATCGCATTTGCCACGAACTGCGCATGCACACAGGAACCAGAAACCGGAAGATTGCACTCCAAATGTGTTCCATGGCACCCGGAAATGGTCATATGCGGTTCATCATAGCAGAAATAAGCACCATCGCAAAATATACAGATAAATAACATCCAGGAAAATTTGCAAATCGTTTTTGATGATCCATAATGATTGTATTCCATATAACTCATCAGAAGGAATTTACTTTGTGCAGTTATTAGGCTCTGGTTATATAGTCAATTGAATTCCTTAATAGACAGGCAATAAACATGCAAAAATGAATGAGAAAAACACCAGGATAAAAAAAACTGTAAAAAATACATATAAAATGTGCAAATTTCTATATCTAAAAAACATACATACAATTGTATTTATATAAATATAAACACATACCAATTAATTTACACATTAGGGGGTGGAATCAGGAAATATGTGCAAAAGATGCAGAAGTTTTTATAAAAGAAACAAAGGTTATGAAAAATATAAAAAAGCAGCAAGATGTAAACAGTTTGAGGTTGCTAACTTAGGAAGCCTTTAATTTCAAATTCACAGTTGAGCCCTTTTGGAACGAGGGTCCCCAACTGGTGAATCCACCTTATTTTGGACTGAGAAAGTTTCCTTTCAATGTCGGGAGAATCTGTTGGATTGACGAAAAAGCTTTTAATATATCATTATGGTGCTTCTTGAAGTGTGCAGAGACTGTATGGGTCTCTAGGCCCTTGTGTGTTTTATATGTTCTCTGCAAGTCTAACTTTTCGACTTCTACTAGAATTTCCAATGTAGAATAGGCCACAAGCACATTCCTGGATAGAAACAACATTTCTGGAGTGGCATATGATAAAGTCCCTAATAGGGTACATTTTACCACTTGTGAAGTCGGTCACTTTACGATTTTCAGACTTCATAGTTTTACACATCAAACAGTCTCTGAGCCAATGGAAACCCTTTGATCTTACATTTTGTCTAATTTCACTCTCAAGGCTACTTTGAACAAGTTGATGTTTAAGTACTGGTGCTTTTCTATTTTAAAAAAAAAAACCCTGGCTTATGCGGTAATACACCCCCTATTATTGGGTCTTGCTTCAATAAATTTCAATTCTTATTAAAAACACTTTCAATTTCTTTAAAAGATACATTGTACTGGCTCATAAAAGGCCACTGGAATTTTTCATCAGTATCTGGTTTCTCATTTTTATTTTTCAATAGTTCAGTACAATCTATCTTATTCACTTTCTCCATCACTTTTTCCAAAACACTGTTTGGTTTACCCTTCACACAGAACCGATCAGAGACCTCATCCAATTGTTGTTTGCAGACTTTTGCTTCAGTACAGTACCTTTTAATTCTAGAAAACTGACTGAAGGGAATCCCATCCAGTCATTAGAATGGTACTGGCTGGTTTTATCTTTGTAATTATTAGAGTCAGTAGACTTTCTAAAGGTTTTTGTATTCACTGAGCCGCCTTTTACATAAATGCTCACATCTAAAAAAAGCTACTTCCTCAGTTTTACAAGTAAATGTTAATTAAATTGAAAAATCATTCAAATGTAAAGCATTAGAATGTTAAAAGAGACTGTTTGTTTCCCCTCCAGATAAAAAATATATATTCTATAAAACGCTGCCTGGACACTAGGTTCACTACCAGATCCTCACTATGCCATATGTGGTGATTCTCCCAGTATGCCATAAATTAATTGGTTAACTGTGGGCGAACCTGGTGCCCATGGCAGTGCCAACCCACTGCAGATATAATGTCCCATCAAAATAATAATAGTTATTCAATAAAATAAACTGTATGCTATCAAAATTAAAAGACTCACTTAAGTCACTTAAATTTAAGAACTATGAGACAGCTGTTAGACCTTAATCTATTTTAACAATTGTGTACAGGGTACTAATATCAGCACTGCAAAGGAAATCACCCTTCTGCCATGCATATTAAGAAATTTTCCAAAGAACACCACCAGTATCATTTAAATATTAATTAGCAGACTGTACAATAGGTTGGAAATATGAGTCAACCATAGCAGAGAGGTTGCTAGTTAGCCTACTACAGCCAGAAATCATTGGTCAACCTGGAAGGTGGAGGGGGTAATTATGTATTTCTGGGAGGAGATATATAGTAGGAATGGAGGAATCTTTTATATTCAAAAAATCAAACTCATGTTTAGTAATAACTTTCTTCCTCAAAGCCTTGGTCGTCAAGTCGGATCACATTTACATTTTTTATATATGTCACCATCATTAAGTTGCTTATAGACCTGGGCATAAAACCAAAAGATGCCTCCACTTGGGTCTATAATTAATTTTACTCAAATCGTGACAACATTTGTGAGACTAAATTTAGTAGAGGTAGGTACGTTAACCATCTAGGCACTTTCTCCCTGTTACATCATTTGCAGCGAGATCATGAAATTTATTTTACAAAATTATGATAAAATTAAAATGTTTATTATGGATGACTTATTATTTTCACTATTTATGTCCACATGGAGAAAGTTTTTCAATCCAAGTATTAATCAAATTAATTCATTTTCATATTCTATGTTTTCTAAGATACAATACGGTATGTGATATCTGTATTAATAAATCAGTTAATTCTATAAATGGAGTCAGTTATTGTTGCACACAAACTATGACATTGTTATTAATATTTTTACATATATATTTTTATTTAAATATTCTGCCATTCAATATTATTAGTGTCCTTGGACTTCTTTTTTGGAGTTGCAATGCTCCTAGAAGTGGCAGCATAATATCATATTATTCCTGGCACATAGGACACTTTTTTCTTTGTTTCATTTGCATTTTTCTGATTGCCTCTAGTCTGATCCTCCAAAATCTAGAGGACTCAAAAAATTTGGTAACTTCAACAATAGTTGAAGAGTGGATAGAGCACCTTGAGTATATGCGCATGGCACCGGTAGTTGTGTGGTACTTAACTGGGTACTATCCTCACACAAATGAACATATCACAAGCAGTGCTCTTACACTCAAAGAATTCTGTCAACAATTTGTATATAAATATTTATGGCAGTTCATGTAAAACATGAAAATCAAGTAATTTATGTTGTCACTTCGGCAACTGCACTCATAACACTGGGGATGAACCAAAGAGCTGTACGATTTTTTTTAAATCTGCTTATTTTTTCTCCAAATTTGATTGGTGAAGAATTTGTGAGCTTTGTTCCAACATTACACACTTTGAGCCTGATGTAGAGCCAATAATCCATATATTCTTTTGCACTGCATGTACAGATATAAATGCATATATACTCACCAATATGCTGAGCTACAAGCATTTTGCAGTGCGCCCACCCTCTAGCTGAATGCTTGGTTTGTTACTAGTCATCATTATATGCAACACTGTGCCCCCAATTCACAATAAATGCCACGCTGCATCCCTGATTCACATTATATACCACACTATGTGCCCAATTCACATTATATGCCACACTATTGTATGTCCCCAATTCACATTATAAACAACTCTACTATATGTCAAATCATCATGCATAGGAGACCACAAATAGGTTGAACTCGATGGACAATTGTCTTTTTTCAACCTCAGATACTATGTTACTATGTTACTATGTTACTATGTCCCCAATTCACATTATATACCACACTATGTTCCCAATTCACATTATATGTCACACTACTGTATGCCTCCAATTCACTTTATATGCCACACTATGTTCCCAATTCACATTATATGCCATACTACTGTATTCCCCCAATTCACATTATATTTAACTCTACTGTATGTCCTCAATTTGCGTTATATGCCACACTATGCCCCCAATTCACATTAATTGCCACACTGCATCCCCAGTTCACATTATATACCACACTATGTCCCCATTTCACAATATATGCCACACTATGCCCCCAATTCACATTATATACCACACTATGTCCCCCATTCACATTACATGCCACACTGTGCCCCCATTCACCATATATGCCACAATGTGCCCCTAATGCACATTATGTAATACACTGTGCCCCCAATTCACATTGCATGCCATACTGTATGTGCCACTAATACCCATTTCAGACATACTCCAAAATCCCGGGTTTTTGCACATGAACATGCATCAACCCAGGATTTTGGTATGTCTGAAAGGCCCCAAACCAGGAACACGTGGTAATTGACCAGGGTTTTTCCTGGGACTTAAGTCCCGTGTTGACAACTCTGAATGGTGCGACCTGGGAATTTACTCCTAGGTCGCACCTAGATGCCTCTGATTGGCGTTGGACTGCCTGGAAGGGGTGGGGCTGCCTGGAGGGGGTAGGGGTGCATGGAGGGGGCATGCACTGGCTGCTGCAGTCTGTTGTGGTGAGGTCTGGTGGCTGGTGTGTGATGTGCGTGTGCATGTATATGAGTTTGGCATGTGTGTGTATGAGTTTGGCATGTGTGTGTATATGACATATACTATGTGTGTGTTTGAGTGTGACATGTGTATGTGTAAGACGTGTATACAAGACATGTATAAGTGTGTGTGTGTGTGTGTGTGTGTGTGTGTGTGTGTGTGTGTGTGAGAGAGAGAGAGAGGGAGAGAGTAGCAACCAGGCTTATTATCTGAAAGGGGTCGACCTGGGAATTTTCCAGGTCTTAGGTTTAGTGGTGAAAAACCTGGGACTGAGCAGGGAAACTCCAGGGTCGTATGTCTGAAAGTGGTATTATTCCTATTATATGCCATGCTGTGCCTCCAATTTACATTATATGCCAAATGTTTGCCCTCAATTCAAATTATATCCTACTCTGGTCCGAAATTCAGGTTATATGAAACACTGCCCTAAATCACAATTTATGTCACACTGTGTCACCAATTTAGTATATATGCCGCCCTGAGCTTGCTCCCAATTCACATTATATGCCGCACTGAGCTTGCTCCCAATTCACATTATATGCCGCACTGAGCTTGCTCCCAATTCACATTATATGCTGCACTGAGCATGCTCCCAATTCACATTATATGCTGCACTGAGCTTGCTCCCAATTCACATTATATGCTGCACTGAGCATGCTCCCAATTCACATTATATGCTGCACTGAGCATGCTCCCAATTCACATTATATGCTGCACTGAGCTTGCTCCCAATTCACATTATATGCTGCACTGAGCATGCTCCCAATTCACATTATATGCTGCACTGAGCATGCTCCCAATTCACATTATATGCCGCACTGAGCTTGCTCCCAATTCACATTATATGCTGCACTGAGCATGCTCCCAATTCACATCATATGCTGCACTGAGCATGCCCCCAATTCGCATTATTTGCCACATGACTGTGCCCCATTTCATAATATAAGACATGCTAATTAAAAAAAAATAGTACAAATGAATACTTGGCCGGCTTGCTCTCTTCCACTGAATCAGATGGTTCACTCAGTAGGCCATTGCTGATGCTTGTTCCACAGAGATGGCAGTCCTCGTAGGATCCAGCAAAAGGCTGTTGCAGCATCATCCAAGTTAAAAGACTTACGCGCAGTAGTGTCATATCCACCACCTACACTCAGTTAGGGGTTAGTATTACTTGTGTAACACAGGAGGAAATCTCAAAACATTCTGTCAGTCTTCTGTATTGATGGACCCCTGAGTGATTGGGGCCCTGCAGAATCTTGGGGCCCAATACAAGTACCCCTTCTGCCCCCTAGCATCAAGCCTGATTGAACTATTCTAATGCAAAACAATGAAAAACCTTTACATTTTAAACATGTTTTCATGCTTTTAAATGTCTTGACATCTTCAAAGTACGCCTGTTTCCATTTGTTAACTGGCATGCTGCTTAGAACATATGGTTCTCTAATTGTCAACTGTACTATGTTATATGTTTTCAATTACTGTTTATTGCTGTTAATATGCATTCAACATCCTCAATGAATAGTACTTCAAAAAGAAAATAACATTAGCTGCTCATATGCTCTCTTTAACCAACATGGCAAACAAAACTGTAGTTGGGGCTGTACCATCGTATCTCCCTGGTGCAGCTGTCATGGAAATGTCATAATGCTCAAACATTATTACAGCAGCCACAGTGACTGCTCCAGGAGTAGTTACACCGGGATACATAAGATATCCCGGCAGATGGGATGTCAGCTGTCACTATACCGACAGCAGCATCCTAACTGCCAGAATCACGGCAACGAGTCCCCTCGCTGTGCTCGCCACATCTTGAACAGGTTCTATTTCCACTTGGTTGGTGGTGTGGACAGAGTGGAAATACCGGGCGGGTGTCGGGATTCCATTTGTCAGTAAAATGCCTGCTGTCGGGATTCCGTGGTTGGACTTCTGAACGGCGGGATCTCGACAGAGGGTAAATTGACTGCATCCCGTTACACCAGTGTACACAAGCATCTTGTAAACAAACTGGACTGATCTAATGCAAATGCAGCAAACTCTAGCTGTTTTAACTAGAGATGAGCGGGTTCGGTTCCCTGAGAACCAACCCTACCGGACTTCACTACCCGAGCCCGGATCCGAGCCGGGCTTGGGTTTTCCCGCCTGACTCGGAAACCAGAACGAGGCAAAACGTCATCATCCCGCTGTCGGATTCTTGTGGGTTTTGGATTCCATATAAGGAGCCGCTCGTTGCTGCCATTATCACTCCGGAATTGGAGACTGTAGCGAGAGGAGGTGTCTCCGCCCTAAGTGTCTGTGCGGGAGAGGAAAGTGGGGTGGCAATTCCAGTGCTGTCTTATGCTGCATCAGTCCAGTCACAGTGGTGGTGTCCTCTGCTGCCATATGTCCAGTGTAGCTGTATAAGTCCAGAACAGTGGTGCTGTGTTGTCCTGCATCAGTACAGTAAAAGTGTCTTGTGCTGCATCAGTCCAGTCACAGTGGTGGTGTCCTCTGCTGCCATATGTCCACTGCTGCTGTATAAGTCCAGTCCAGTGGTGCTGTGTTGTGCTGCATCAGTCCAGTGGTGGTGTCTTGTGCTGCATCAGTCCAGTCACAGTTGTGGTGTCCTCTGCTGCCATATGTCCAGTGAAGCTGTATAAGTCCAGAGCAGTGGTGCTGTGTTGTCCTGCATCACTACAGTAATAGTGTCTTGTGCTGCATCAGTCCAGTTACAATGGTGGTGTCCTCTGCTGCCATATGTCCAGTGCTGCTGTATAAGTCCAGTCCAGTGGTGCTGTGTTGTGCTGCATCAGTCCAGTGGTGGTGTCTTGTGCTGCATCAGTCCAGTCACAGTGGTGGTGTCCTTTGCTGCCAAATGTTCAGTGCTGGTGTATAAGTCCAGTCCAGTGGTGCTGCGTTGTGCTGCATTAGTCCAGTGGTGGTGTCCCTGTGTTGCTGTACATGTCCAATGGTACTGCCATATAAGTCCAGTGGTGCTGCCGTATAAGTCCAGTGATACTGCCGTATATGTCCAATGATACTGTCGTATAAGTCCAGTGATACTGATGTATAAATCCAGTCCAGTGGTACTATTGTATATGTCCAGTGATACTGCCGTATATGTCCAGTGGTACTGCCGTATAAATCCAGTGGTACTGCCATATATTTCCAGTTGTACTTCCGTATAAATCCAGTGGTACTGGCGTATAAATCCAGTCCAGTGATACTGCCGTATATGTCCAGTGGTACTGCCATATAATTCCACTGATACTGCCGTATATGTCCAGTGGTACTGCCATATAAGTCCAGTCCAGTGGTGCTGTCCTGTGCTGTATATTATTTACTCCAAATAAAGGGGTTATGAATATTTAATCCAAATCATTTTTACAGGGTTTGCCCTGTGTGGTGTAGAGGTACGCTCTCCTTTGCTGCATTTTGTTATATAACTCCAGAAAAATAATGGAGAACAAAAATTTGGAGGATAAAATAGGGAAAGATCAAGAACCACTTCCTCCTACTGCTGCTGCTGCTGCCTCTGCTGTTGTTGCTGCCGGGAGTCGATCGTCATTCCAGAGGGGAAGTCGGAAGACCACTTGTACTACTTCAACTAAGCAAATGACTGTCCAACAGTCCTTTGCGAGGAAGATGAAATATGACAGCAGTCATTCTGTTGCAAAGCGGCTGAGGCTTTGTCAGCTATATTGATGTTAGACGTGTGTTCGCTATCTGCCATTACTGCAGTGGGACTGCAGTGCCAACCCTAGATGGGCCAGGTGTTTGTGCCGCACACTTGTGTTACTTAGCTTAGCCATACAACTACCTCATTGCACCTCGTTTACTTCTTTGCATGATGTGCTGTTTGGGGACTAGTTTTTTTTAAGTGCCATCCTGTCTGACACTGCAGTGCCACTCCTAGATGGGCCAGGTGTTTGTGCCGCACACTTGTGTCGCTTAGCTTAGTCATACAGCTACCTCATTGCACCTCTTTTACTTCTTTGCATGATGTGCTGTTTGGGGCCTATTTTTTAAATCTGCCATCCTGTCTGCCACTGCAGTGCCACTCCTAGATGGGCCAGGTGTTTGTGCCGCACACTTGTGTCGCTTAGCTTAGTCATACGGCTACCTTATTGCACCTCTTTTACTTCTTTGCATGATGTACTGTTTGGGGACTAATTTTTTTTAAGTGCCATCCTGTCTACCACTGCAGTGCCACTCCTAGATGGGCCAGGTGTTTGTGCCGCACACTTGTGTCGCTTAGCTTAGTCATACAGCTACCTCATTGCACCTCTTTTACTTCTTTGCATGATATGCTGTTTGGGGCCTAGTTTTTAAATCTGCCATCCTGTCTGATACTGCAGTGCCACTCCTAGATGGGCCAGGTGTTTGTGCCACACACTTGTGTCACTTAGCTTAGTCATCCAGCCACCTCGGTGCAACCTTTTGGCCTAAAAACAATATTGTGAGGTGTGAGGTGTTCAGAATAGACTGGAAATGAGTGAAAATGAATGTTATTGAGGTTAATAAGACAGTAGGCTCAAAATTACCCCCAAATTCTGTGATTTTAGCTGTTTTTATGGGTTTTTTTTAAAGAATCATCCAGATCCAAAACCAAAACACGAAAGGGTGGTTTTGGCAAAACCAATCCACATCCAAAACACGAGCATGGAACCAGAACCAAAACCAGAACACCGAAAAGTGACCGCCGCACATCTCTAGTTTTAACTTAGCATACAGTATTACTGACAGCCTAATGAAATTAAAATAAGGGTCTCTGGATTTGTACCGTTTCAGTCTCCACGTGAGTCAATAAAAGAGATTACTTCATTAGGGAGAGTTTTGCATTGATCCTTCTGGGAGGACAGAGGTTGAGCCTGAAAGACTCATGTCTTTTTTCAACCTCACTAACAATGTAAGTATGTAAACTTGAAATAGATCCATCATCATAAGTGACAACTAATGCAGGGAATGGATGAGAGGTGATATGTGACATGATCTGATCTGTCTTGTTAGCAGTCTTCAAGTAACATTCTACACCGGCTAAGAGCTATGAAGTTTTTTAACTCTGGAAACTAGAAGTAAAGCACATCAATAAAATAAAGTTAGAAGTATTTTTAATGAAAATGAATAACTAAAACTAAGTAAAAAATCTATAAACTAGACGTGATAGAAGTTACAAATATAGAGAGCTGATTAGTTGAAATATAGAGAGCTGATAAGGTGAAATTCAACTAAGAGTCAAAAAATGAAATATGCAATATAAGAGCAATCTGTAATTGTTGTGTAAAATAAAATATTAGTTCACAACATATGAGATATAATCATATTTAGAGAAATGTAGAAAAGCCATTATGAGCATAAATATTTTGGGAGCCTCTCGATCACATGGTATATGTATACAGTACAGAGGGTGGGGGAGCGGGTACAAATTACCCAAGCCGCTGGAGGGGCCCAGGGTCACTTATCCCCCATCACTTTGTTAACGTTTATCAATCTAGAAATGTCTGATATGTTTAGACTGTCAGACCCTTACATGCAGAGGCGTATTGGCCATAGGGTTTACAGGGAAGATTCCCGGTGGGCCGACGCACGCGTGGGGCCTCTTTTGTTTGAGGACATGTGGTCCTTTTTATAGACATAATTAATAAGATGCAAAATAATTTGCATATATGAAAATTATTTTGCCACTTAGCCTGTGATTACAGATGATCTAGTGTATGCTCTGTCTGCTTGGCTGACATATAAGATTGAGTGAATAGTGATTGGGATACGGTTGGTGTAATAAGCAAGAAAATATATCTTTCTAAAGAATTATATAGTTTCCAAAATTCTGAAGGTGTATCATCTAATGTGCTCATAATATTTAATTGTATTTCTTTTTAACTTCCCCCTTGATGCTGGACATGCCCACTATCTGGAAAGTCTTGGGGGGAGGGTGCTGCTGCCATGGCCCATGGCTAGACCTTACACCTCTGGTGCTGCCCATGTGGGGCCACTAGTACAAATTTTTCCATGGCCGCTTTTTGTTCCCAATCCGCCCCTGCTTACATGTAAGTGGAAAAAGGGACATTTAGGGGAGAATTCAATTAGGTGCAAGTTTGCGGAAGGCAAGCTCGCATAGTTAATCTTTTGTACACTTTACCTCCATGTGCACACCCAAGATTTGCACGATTCAGCTAGAATTGCCAATTCGCACTACACGCAGCAAGGTTGTGTGAATTTTGTACACAAAACAAACTGGGAAAAGAGCATGATATAGTGGGGAGACCTTTCCTGGGGTGGTCTTCAGGTTGCCGGCGGCCGGGCTCCCGGTGACCACCATACCAGCGCCGGAATCCCGTCTGCAGGCATAACGACATCTTTTCTCCCTCTTGGGAGGGAGAATAGATAGCGTGGCACACATAGCGCACCACCGTGCCCGCAAGGGGCTCATTTGCGCTCGCCCAGCTGTCGGTATGCCGGCGGTCGGGATTCCGGCGCCAGTATGCTGGTCGCCAGGACCCCGACCTCCGGCAAACCATACTACACCCCTTTCCTGGAGTCCAAAAAAGTGACAACTTTGTTAGTAGAATCATATAGAAGGTTATAAGTGGGCATAAGTACTGGATGCTTTTAAAAGGTGTCAAATGGATGATTTGTGCATTTGTTTTTGTAAAACAATTATCTAAATTATTATTTATTTATTAACAGTTTCTTATATAGCGCAGCAAATTCCGTTGTGCTTTACAACTGGACACAAAGCAAACTAGCTTTGTTTAAATACAAAGGGGGATATCCAATTAGCCCCGTTTTTTTACCGGGGCTAATCGTTCCGCCGGGGGCTATCTAATTAGCCTCGATAAGCCGACGATTGCCGCGGCTTATCAGGGATTTTATTTCACCTGCCTCCGGCAGGTCGAAGCAGAATCCCCGGAAACAGCCCCGTTTTCATCCGAAAACGGGGCTGTTTCACACGAAAAAACACACAGGTTTCACTGAACCTGTGTGTTTTCGGGAGAAAGGTTTTTTTTTTATTACAGGCGATCTATCTGGATCGCCTGTAAAAAAAAATTGGTGAAGCATCAGAAAAAAGTCAGATAAACGTCCGAAAACGGACGTTTTTCAGACCTGATGTTTTAATGGGGATAATTGGATATCCCCCAAAGGGTTTAAATAAAAAATGCAAAAATATAGAAAAATTATGCCTTTGGAATCATTTGAGGCCAAATAAAAATGGTAAAAAGCAATCATATATCTCTGCTCTTCCTCTTACCACACGGCAACAAATACATCATAGCTTAAAAAACACCACATGGTATTTAACAAGATTGGCAGCACAGGATCCACCTGTTTTCCTGTACTGAAGCTGGAGGTTTGTTGGTGGCTCCCCTTGAGGCTGATTTTTCACTTTTGTTGATTTGATGTAGATTTTGATGGAACGAATTGACATAATTAACACAACACGATCAAAAACTGTTAATGCTTCCTTTATGTCAATATATGTTATGCTGTATGACATCGAGTTTATTCAAAACAAATGGCATTTACTATTGCTTTGTTAATACATGTTTACTCATGATTACTCAATAAAGAAAGGTTTATTTAAAAAAAATGGTAAAAAGCAATTATTTTTTATTGAAATAAATACTTTTATTAACTCTGGGGTGCGATAAAGTTGATTTTGGGGTAATCTGAGGCCATCATTTTTTTGAACCCTAATAATGACATTAGCCCAAAAGGGTTCTGAAGCAAGTTCCGACATTTTTGTCTTGAAATAAAGATTGTCCCAACCTTTTCACCTGCTCAGGGGGAGTGCGAACAAAAAAAAACAATTTTCTTTAAAAAATAAATGCGAGTTTGTAGTTGAATTTGAATGTAATTTGCAATGCGAATTTGACCCGGGATGTAATGAAGTGTGAGTTCGGCAGCCGTGCATGTACTTTTTATAAAGGGGCAATCATGTTCAAGGCTAAACCATGATTGCCACTTAAAAAAAAAGTCCCATTTCGGCCAGCATCCCGCAAGGGCCACCGAACTCGGACTTCATTACATCCCGTCCATGATGTAAATTCGGCTTACAGGACTAAACTAGCAAGTAAGTGAATTCCCTGCTTAGTATTCTTAATAATAATAAAACTACACTTAGTGATTATCAAACATTCCCTGGTGCCTACTCCAAGTGTACATCTTCCACCGTTCCCTTTGTGATTACACTTATAGCAGTGGTTCTCAAACTCGGTCCAAACAGTTCATGTTTTCCAGGTCACTTATCGGGTCACAGGTGCCATCATGACTTACTGACACAGTTTAAAAGATCCACAGGTGGAGCTAATTATTATTATATCTAGACCCATGAGTGGTCCTCTGTATTTTAACATATGCAGTTCCTGCAAGTCTCAATTAATGTATTCTCTAATGTCTCATCTGTAACCCCACTCTGTGACAATCCAAACTTTTCACCTTGGACTCATGCTAGGAGGAGGTCAGAGGGGGAACTTCATAAGCTCTTATTATACCTGCAATAAAATTTCCTATCGGTCTTACTACCCAGTACTTAAAAGGTGTACCTAATATAGTGGCCACTAAATGTCTATAAAACACACAGGTTACAAACCGTAGGTACATATAAAAACATTTATTGCATTTTATTTATTTATATCATGATAATTAAACTGTCAATAAGTCCAACATAATTGTTTTGCATGCAATAAGAAGCCAAGACTGCAGCATGTGTACCATCGATCATTTCTTCAAACAAATAAAAATAAAAATCCACGTGCTACTCTTAACCACTTGCCTGGCATCAGATGCGACCATGCCTTCAAGTGCTTTATCTGACCTAGTCAGATAAACAGTGTTAGCAGCGGCAGGGAAGGGAAACATCCCTCCGCTGCTGGTGTCAGCGGTCCCTCTGTCTCACCCCTACGGTTTGCCATGCTGCTGATCAGTCAGCATGGCAGGACTACCCCCCCACCCCGCTGGGGAGTGTAATTAACCCCCCCAAGCCCCCCTGTGTACTTGGAGGCTATCCCGGCTTTCAAAATGAAAGCCGCGATGGTCGCTATGGTTCCGATGTTCCTATGGTTGCTATGTTCCTGATCGATGTTTTAAAAAAATTAAAAAAATTTTTTTTAACTAAAATCATTTTTGATAGGGTTAAATTCATGTTCTTCACCTAATACACATAAAAAAACAATATCGGAGAGTTTTTTTGGGGGGGAAAAAATCATCTGTTAAGTGGTTAAAGATGAAGTTTAAGATAGTTATATTCAAAAAGGCAAAACGTGTGCTTGTAGCTTTCAACCCAACCTTTGGTGACAGTGCCGTAACTAGGGGTGTGCGACTGATGCTGCAGCACAGGTCGCAATTAGGGTGGCCAATCCCGGGCCATTTTTTCAATCCCAGAATCGGGATTGAAAATTGATCAATCCCAGAATGACCGGGATTGGCTGCTTTTCAATGTGTCCCACCTCCCCTGCCCTGACCAGCCCAGATAACTCACCCTAATCTAGATAGGAGGGAGGGTAGGCCACTTGCTGTGAGGTCCGGCATGTGGGTGGGCAGAGCAGGGCGGCAGTGAGGTCTGGCGGGTGGGTGGGCAGCTGGCTGCGCAGCATGACCTCTGACTTCACGTCACGCTGTGCACTGCGCCCAGTCGGAGTGAGGGGGAGCTGAGTAGGGGGAGAAGGGCAGTGTCTGAGTCTCCTGAGGACGCTCAAAACTGCCCGGCATAGAAAAAACTAGGTTGGTGGCCAATCCCGAAATCCCCGGGATTGAATCTCAGCCAATTTTAGGCCAAAATCCTGGGATCCTGTCGATCCCGATCCCAAGATTGGCCACCCTAATCGCAAGAACACCCAAACTGCACTGCACTTACCAGAGCTGCCGGCCCTGCCCAGTCTGCGCAAAGTAATGCATGACATCATGACATCACGTGCTCAGGGAGGCGGGGTCGGTAAAGGTTATGGCCCTGCTTGGTGACAACTTGAACACAAATGGAGATATAAAGATTTGTAGATATGGGCTAAACATCTGTAAAGTGGAAAATAAAATATAATAATAATATTAATATAAACTTCATACAGTGAATGGATACTGAGAAATTCATACTGGCATAGGTATTAGAGATGAGCGGGTTCGGTTCCTCTGAATCCGAACCCGCCCGAACTTCATGTTTTTTCTCACGGGTCCGAGCGACTCGGATCTTCCCGCCTTGCTCGGTTAACCCGAGCGCGCCCGAACGTCATCATGACGCTGTCGGATTCTCGCGAGGCTCGGATTCTATCGCGAGACTCGGATTCTATATAAGGAGCCGCGCGTCGCCGCCATTTTCACACGTGCATTGAGATTGATAGGGAGAGGACGTGGCTGGCGTCCTCTCCATTTAGATTAGAAGAGAGAGAGTGAGATTGATTTGAGACAGAGACACTTGATTTACTGGAGCTTAGGAGTACTGTAGAGAGTGCAGAGTTTACTAGTGACTGACCACAGTGACCACCAGACAGTGCAGTTTTATTTAATATAATCCGTTCTCTGCCTGAAAAAAACGATACACAGTGACTCAGTCACATACCATATCTGTGTGCACTGCTCAGCCCAGTGTGCTGCATCATCTATGTATATATCTGACTGTGCTCACACAGCTTATAATTGTGGGGGAGACTGGGGAGCAGTGCCAGTTATAGGTTATAGCAGGAGCCAGGAGTACATATTATTAAAATTAAACAGTGCACACTTTTGCTGCAGGAGTGACACTGCCAGTGTGACTGACCAGTGACCTGACCACACTGACCACCAGTATAGTTAGTAGTATACTATATTGTGATTGCCTGAAAAAGTTAAACACTCGTCGTGTGACTTGTGTGGTGTTTTTTTTTTTATTCTATAAAAAACTCATTCTGCTGACAGACAGTGTCCAGCAGGTCCGTCATTATATAATATATACCTGTCCGGCTGCAGTAGTGATATATATATATTTTTTATATCATTATTTATCATCCAGTCGCAGCAGACACAGTACGGTAGTTCACGGCTGTAGCTACCTCTGTGTCGGCACTCGGCAGTCCATCCATAATTGTATACCACCTACCCGTGGTTTTTTTTTCTTTCTTCTTTATACATACTACATCTCATTATCATCCAGTCTATATTAGCAGCAGACACAGTACAGTACGGTAGTCCACGGCTGTAGCTACCTCTGTGTCGGCACTCGGCAGTCCGTCCATAATTGTATACCACCTACCCGTGGTTTTTTTTTCTTTCTTCTTTATACATACATACTACATCTCATTATCAACCAGTCTATATTAGCAGCAGACACAGTACAGTACGGTAGTCCATGGCTGTAGCTACCTCTGTGTCGGCACTCGGCAGTCCGTCCATAATTGTATACCACCTACCCGTGGTTTTTTTTTCTTTCTTCTTTATACATACATACTACATCTCATTATCAACCAGTCTATATTAGCAGCAGACACAGTACAGTACGGTAGTCCACGGCTGTAGCTACCTCTGTGTCGGCACTCGGCAGTCCATCCATAATTGTATACCACCTACCCGTGGTTTTTTTTTCTTTCTTCTTTATACATACTACATCTCATTATCATCCAGTCTATATTAGCAGCAGACACAGTACAGTACGGTAGTCCACGGCTGTAGCTACCTCTGTGTCGGCACTCGGCAGTCCGTCCATAATTGTATACCACCTACCCGTGGTTTTTTTTCTTTCTTCTTTATACATACATACTACATCTCTTTATCAACCAGTCTATATTAGCAGCAGACACAGTACAGTAGTCCACGGCTGTAGCTACCTCTGTGTCGGCACTCGGCAGTCCATCCATAATTGTATACCACCTACCCGTGGTTTTTTTTTCTTTCTTCTTTATACATACATACTACATCTCTTTATCAACCAGTCTATATTAGCAGCAGACACAGTACAGTACGGTAGTCCACGGCTGTAGCTACCTCTGTGTCGGCACTCGGCAGTCCGTCCATAATTGTATACCACCTACCCGTGTTTTTTTTTTTTTTCTTCTTTATACATACATACTACATCTCTTTATCAACCAGTCTATATTAGCAGCAGACACAGTACAGTACGGTAGTCCACGGTTGTAGCTACCTCTGTGTCGGCACTCGGCAGTCCGTCCATAATTGTATACCACCTACCCGTGGTTTTTTTTTCTTTCTTCTTTATACATACATACTACATCTCTTTATCAACCAGTCTATATTAGCAGCAGACACAGTACGGTAGTCCACGGCTGTAGCTACCTCTGTGTCGGCACTCGGCAGTCCGTCCATAATTGTATACTAGTATCCATCCATCTCCATTGTTTACCTGAGGTGCCTTTTATTTGTGCCTATTAAAATATGGAGAACAAAAATGTTGAGGTTCCAAAATTAGGGAAAGATCAAGATCCACTTCCACCTCGTGCTGAAGCTGCAGCCACTAGTCATGGCCGAGATGATGAAATGCCAGCAACGTCGTCTGCCAAGGCCGATGCCCAATGTCATAGTACAGAGCATGTCAAATCCAAAACACCAAATATCAGTAAAAAAAGGACTCCAAAACCTAAAATAAAATTGTCGGAGGAGAAGCGTAAACTTGCCAATATGCCATTTACCACACGGAGTGGCAAGGAACGGCTGAGGCCCTGGCCTATGTTCATGGCTAGTGGTTCAGCTTCACATGAGGATGGAGGCACTCAGCCTCTCGCTAGAAAAATGAAAAGACTCAAGCTGGCAAAAGCAGTAGCACCGCAAAGAACTGTGCGTTCTTCGAAATCCCAAATCCACAAGGAGAGTCCAATTGTGTCGGTTGCGATGCCTGACCTTCCCAACACTGGACGTGAAGAGCATGCGCCTTCCACCATTTGCACGCCCCCTGCAAGTGCTGGAAGGAGCACCCGCAGTCCAGTTCCTGATAGTCAGATTGAAGATGTCAGTGTTGAAGTACACCAGGATGAGGAGGATATGGGTGTTGCTGGCGCTGGGGAGGAAATTGACCAGGAGGATTCTGATGGTGAGGTGGTTTGTTTAAGTCAGGCACCCGGGGAGACACCTGTTGTCCGTGGGAGGAATATGGCCGTTGACATGCCTGGTGAAAATACCAAAAAAATCAGCTCTTCGGTGTGGAACTATTTCAACAGAAATGCGGACAACAGGTGTCAAGCCGTGTGTTCCCTTTGTCAAGCTGTAATAAGTAGGGGTAAGGACGTTAACCACCTCGGAACATCCTCCCTTATACGTCACCTGCAGCGCATTCATAATAAGTCAGTGACAAGTTCAAAAACTTTGGGTGACAGCGGAAGCAGTCCACTGACCAGTAAATCCCTTCCTCTTGTAACCAAGCTCACGCAAACCACCCCACCAACTCCCTCAGTGTCAATTTCCTCCTTCCCCAGGAATGCCAATAGTCCTGCAGGCCATGTCACTGGCAATTCTGACGATTCCTCTCCTGCCTGGGATTCCTCCGATGCATCCTTGCGTGTAACGCCTACTGCTGCTGGCGCTGCTGTTGTTGCTGCTGGGAGTCGATGGTCATCCCAGAGGGGAAGTCGTAAGACCACTTTTACTACTTCCACCAAGCAATTGACTGTCCAACAGTCCTTTGCGAGGAAGATGAAATATCACAGCAGTCATCCTACTGCAAAGCGGATAACTGAGGCCTTGGCATCCTGGGTGGTGAGAAACGTGGTTCCGGTATCCATCATTACTGCAGAGCCAACTAGAGACTTGTTGGAGGTACTGTGTCCCCGGTACCAAATACCATCTAGGTTCCATTTCTCTAGGCAGGCGATACCGAAAATGTACACAGACCTCAGAAAAAGAGTCACCAGTGTCCTAAAAAATGCAGCTGTACCCAATGTCCACTTAACCACGGACATGTGGACAAGTGGAGCAGGGCAGGGTCAGGACTATATGACTGTGACAGCCCACTGGGTAGATGTATGGACTCCCGCCGCAAGAACAGCAGCGGCGGCACCAGTAGCAGCATCTCGCAAACGCCAACTCTTTCCTAGGCAGGCTACGCTTTGTATCACCGGTTTCCAGAATACGCACACAGCTGAAAACCTCTTACGGCAACTGAGGAAGATCATCGCGGAATGGCTTACCCCAATTGGACTCTCCTGTGGATTTGTGGCATCGGACAACGCCAGCAATATTGTGTGTGCATTAAATATGGGCAAATTCCAGCACGTCCCATGTTTTGCACATACCTTGAATTTGGTGGTGCAGAATTATTTAAAAAACGACAGGGGCGTGCAAGGGATGCTGTCGGTGGCCAGAAGAATTGCGGGACACTTTCGGCGTACAGGCACCACGTACAGAAGACTGGAGCACCACCAAAAACTACTGAACCTGCCCTGCCATCATCTGAAGCAAGAAGTGGTAACGAGGTGGAATTCAACCCTCTATATGCTTCAGAGGTTGGAGGAGCAGCAAAAGGCCATTCAAGCCTATACAATTGAGCACGATATAGGAGGTGGAATGCACCTGTCTCAAGCGCAGTGGAGAATGATTTCAACGTTGTGCAAGGTTCTGATGCCCTTTGAACTTGCCACACGTGAAGTCAGTTCAGACACTGCCAGCCTGAGTCAGGTCATTCCCCTCATCAGGCTTTTGCAGAAGAAGTTGGAGACATTGAAGGAGGAGCTAACACGGAGCGATTCCGCTAGGCATGTGGGACTTGTGGATGGAGCCCTTAATTCGCTTAACAAGGATTCACGGGTGGTCAATCTGTTGAAATCAGAGCACTACATTTTGGCCACCATGCTCGATCCTAGATTTAAAGCCTACCTTGGATCTCTCTTTCCGGCAGACACAAGTCTGCTGGGGTTGAAAGACCTGCTGGTGAGAAAATTGTCAAGTCAAGCGGAACGCGACCTGTCAACATCTCCTCCTTCACATTCTCCCGCAACTGGGGGTGCGAGGAAAAGGCTCAGAATTCCGAGCCCACCCGCTGGCGGTGATGCAGGGCAGTCTGGAGCGACTGCTGATGCTGACATCTGGTCCGGACTGAAGGACCTGACAACGATTACGGACATGTCGTCTACTGTCACTGCATATGATTCTCTCCCCATTGAAAGAATGGTGGAGGATTATATGAGTGACCGCATCCAAGTAGGCACGTCACACAGTCCGTACTTATACTGGCAGGAAAAAGAGGCAATTTGGAGGCCCTTGCACAAACTGGCTTTATTCTACCTAAGTTGCCCTCCCACAAGTGTGTACTCCGAAAGAGTGTTTAGTGCCGCCGCTCACCTTGTCAGCAATCGGCGTACGAGGTTACATCCAGAAAATGTGGAGAAGATGATGTTCATTAAAATGAATTATAATCAATTCCTCCGCGGAGACATTGACCAGCAGCAATTGCCTCCACAAAGTACACAGGGAGCTGAAATGGTGGATTCCAGTGGGGACGAATTGATAATCTGTGAGGAGGGGGATGTACACGGTGATATATCGGAGGATGATGATGAGGTGGACATCTTGCCTCTGTAGAGCCAGTTTGTGCAAGGAGAGATTAATTGCTTCTTTTTTGGGGGGGGTCCAAACCAACCCGTCATATCAGTCACAGTCGTGTGGCAGACCCTGTCACTGAAATGATGGGTTGGTTAAAGTGTGCATGTCCTGTTTTGTTTATACAACATAAGGGTGGGTGGGAGGGCCCAAGGACAATTCCATCTTGCACCTCTTTTTTCTTTTATTTTTCTTTGCGTCATGTGCTGTTTGGGGAGGGTTTTTTGGAAGGGCCATCCTACGTGACACTGCAGTGCCACTCCTAGATGGGCCCGGTGTTTGTGTCGGCCACTAGGGTCGCTTATCTTACTCACACAGTCAGCTACCTCATTGCGCCTCTTTTTTTCTTTGCGTCATGTGCTGTTTGGGGAGGGTTTTTTGGAAGGGACATCCTGCGTGACACTGCAGTGCCACTCCTAGATGGGCCCGGTGTTTGTGTCGGCCACTAGGGTCGCTAATCTTACTCACACAGCTACCTCATTGCGCCTCTTTTTTTCTTTGCGTCATGTGCTGTTTGGGGAGGGTTTTTTGGAAGGGACATCCTGCGTGACACTGCAGTGCCACTCCTAGATGGGCCCGGTGTTTGTGTCGGCCACTAGGGTCGCTTATCTTACTCACACAGTCAGCTACCTCATTGCGCCTCTTTTTTTCTTTGCGTCATGTGCTGTTTGGGGAGGGTTTTTTGGAAGGGCCATCCTGCATAACACTGCAGTGCCACTCCTAGATGGGCCCGGTGTTTGTGTCGGCCACTAGGGTCGCTTATCTTACTCACACAGTCAGCTACCTCATTGCGCCTCTTTTTTTCTTTGCGTCATGTGCTGTTTGGGGAGGGTTTTTTGGAAGGGACATCCTGCGTGACACTGCAGTGCCACTCCTAGATGGGCCCGGTGTTTGTGTCGGCCACTAGGGTCGCTTATCTTACTCACACAGTCAGCTACCTCATTGCGCCTCTTTTTTTCTTTGCGTCATGTGCTGTTTGGGGAGGGTTTTTTGGAAGGGACATCCTGCGTGACACTGCAGTGCCACTCCTAGATGGGCCCGGTGTTTGTGTCGGCCACTAGGGTCGCTTATCTTACTCACACAGTCAGCTACCTCATTGCGCCTCTTTTTTTCTTTGCGTCATGTGCTGTTTGGGGAGGGTTTTTTGGAAGGGCAATCCTGCGTGACACTGCAGTGCCACTCCTAGATGGGCCCGGTGTTTGTGTCGGCCACTAGGGTCGCTAATCTTACTCACACAGCTACCTCATTGCGCCTCTTTTTTTCTTTGCGTCATGTGCTGTTTGGGGAGGGTTTTTTGGAAGGGACATCCTGCGTGACACTGCAGTGCCACTCCTAGATGGGCCCGGTGTTTGTGTCGGCCACTAGGGTCGCTTATCTTACTCACACAGTCAGCTACCTCATTGCGCCTCTTTTTTTCTTTGCGTCATGTGCTGTTTGGGGAGGGTTTTTTGGAAGGGACATCCTGCGTGACACTGCAGTGCCACTCCTAGATGGGCCCGGTGTTTGTGTCGGCCACTAGGGTCGCTAATCTTACTCACACAGCTACCTCATTGCGCCTCTTTTTTTCTTTGCGTCATGTGCTGTTTGGGGAGGGTTTTTTGGAAGGGACATCCTGCGTGACACTGCAGTGCCACTCCTAGATGGGCCCGGTGTTTGTGTCGGCCACTAGGGTCGCTTATCTTACTCACACAGCGACCTCGGTGCAAATTTTAGGACTAAAAATAATATTGTGAGGTGTGAGGTATTCAGAATAGACTGAAAATGAGTGGAAATTATGGTTTTTGAGGTTAATAATACTTTGGGATCAAAATGACCCCCAAATTCTATGATTTAAGCTGTTTTTTAGGGTTTTTTGAAAAAAACACCCGAATCCAAAACACACCCGAATCCGACAAAAAAAATTCGGTGAGGTTTTGCCAAAACGCGGTCGAACCCAAAACACGGCCGCGGAACCGAACCCAAAACCAAAACACAAAACCCGAAAAATTTCAGGCGCTCATCACTAATAGGTATCCCACAATTTTGTATCAGAAAACCAGAACATCCATACAGTACAATCTGATATTTGTCCAGTTCATAAAATCAATCCTATAATTCTTTTTGGGTTCCAGTTATTCTAAAAATAAATAAAATCATAGGAAGTTATCCCCACTAGTCCTATTAATATAAGTTCATCAGTAATCAGAATTCTAGGAAAATATAAGTTTAATATTATAAGTTCACTCCACTGAAACCAAGAGTGTCATCAGAAGACCATACACATTTTTGGACCTTTCAACTATTATAAAATAATTGTCTAACGATACAGTAACTGACAGTAAGTGTTACATGACGTATTACAATAATGGTTTCCTCATTTTGCCTGTTTAATAAAAACCCTGATTCATTATTTATGCTAAAATAGTTTGTGGTCACTGTAATGTTTTTGCCAAATAGTTTCCCTAACCCTTGACTGGAGTTTCCCAGGAAGCAAATAACTATGATTGGAATTGACTGATTATCAGTGTAATTTAATATGCATGCACTTTGTAAAATGAACAGATAGCAGAGTTGGCTGGGGTCTTCATCACATTTGCCAAGCCCTAAGGTACATAATGGACCCTAGATGCACTTCACTATACAAGTATGATTTTGAGAAAAATGAAAATCTGTAGTGTCAGCAATACTTTTGAAATGAAGAAGAAATGTTTTATATGATTTGAGTACGCTCCAATACTCTGCCCAGGGGCACTGAGAGTGGTAGAGTACTTGTTGGTTCTTGAGGCTTGTTGAAGGGGCCTGGGTCCACCCCCCATACACAGTACAGTAGCAGCAGCACATACAGCATGGGGAGTTGTGGTGCTCAACAACGGGTGGTATTCATGTGACCGACGGTCACATGACCTCCCCCAAAATCCCGCCCCCTCACTATCCCGACTGTCGGCATGCCAACCAACAGGGACTATTTCCACTCGTGGGTGTCCACGACACCCATACAGTGGGAATAGAACCCGTAGCGACCGTTGGTGTCCACCGAGCCCGCAAGGGGCTTGCTGCACTCACCCCTCCCCGCCAGGATCCCGGCGTCGGTATGCTGCCGAGATCCCGGCGTCGGTATGCTGACTGGCGGTCAGGAGACTATCGGTCAGCCATACCACACCCGCATGGGTGGTATTCATATGACTGGCGGTCAGCAGACAGACACCTCTCTCAACAGCTTAGAACAAGCTGCTGTGCTGATCAGCAACACTCTCCTCTCTCCTGCACTGATTCCCCTGGATCTGCCCATGGCAACATTTTTGGGAAAGTGTTGGCATGCCTTCTTTGTCCCCAGTAAAGGGGATCAGGAGCTCACAGTGGTATCCCCTCTATGGCTCCCAGTGTAGGAGAGCAGGGGCATGAGGTGGTATGCCCTTTATGGCCCCCAATATACTGAAGGGGAGTAGGGACATGGGCATAGTGCTGTGAGGAAGATCAATGTGTTCTGAGGGGGGTCAGTGTGTGAGTATCGGAGGGGGTGTCATTGAGTACTAGGAGGGAGCAGTGGGGGGTCAGTTAATGCTCTGATGTGGGCAGTAATGGGAGCACAGAGGAGATGGCATTTGGGACACAGAGGAGATGGAGCTGGAGAGACACATGAGGATCACTTTGTAGAGACACATCTGGATGCCAACTGAGAGACAAACGGGTTGGTGCTGGTAAGATACACAGGGATGGTACTGGAGAGACAACTGGAGAGAGTCACCCGGGATGGTGTAGGAGAGACACAGGGTGATGACAATGGAGAGAAACATAGGGATGATGCTGGAGAGACACACGGGGTTGGTGCTGGTGAGATACACAGGGATGGTACTGGAGAGACAACTGGAGAGACACACCCGGGATGGTGTAGGAGAGACACAGGGTGATGACATTGGAGAGAAACATGGGGATGATGCTGGAGAGACACACGGGGTTGGTGCTGGTGAGATACACAGGGATGGTACTGGAGAGACAACTGGAGAGACACACCCGGGATGGTGTAGGAGAGACACAGGGTGATGACATTGGAGAGAAACATGGGGATGATGCTGGAGAGACACACGGGGTTGGTGCTGGTGAGATACACAGGGATGGTGCTGGAGAGACACACCCGGTATGGTGTTGGAGAGACACAGGGTGATGGTGCTGGAGAAAGACACAGGGTTGGTGCAGGAGAGACACACAAGGATAATGCTGGAGAAACACCAGGAGAGAAATAGGGGGATGATGATGGAGACACAGGTGTGACGCTGGAGAGAGACAGATGGGTGATGCTTGCAAGACATGGCAATGGTGCTGCTGGAGAGATACAAGGGGATGGTCCTATAATGACACAGGTCGGATCACAGGTAGGATTAGAAGAAAAGGTTGGGGGACAGTAATTTTCGATAAGACACCAATTAGAAAAAAAACCATGGGGCAGATGTATTAACCTGGAGAAGGCATAAGGAAGTGATAAACCAGTGATAAGTGCAAGGTGATAAATGCAACAGCCAATCAGCTGCTAACTGTTAATTTACATATTGAAGCTGATTGGCTGGTGCATTTATCACCTTGCACATATCACTGGTTTATCACTTCTTTATGCCTTCTCCAGGTTAATACATCTGCCCCCATATTACTTATACAAATGGTACAATATTAGCAAATGAATTTTTTCAATATAAAATTGTTTGATCGGGGAAACTCACATTTGCGCTGCCCCAAAACTTCTGTTACTATGTTTTTTCTGATTAAACCTCTGTTGCATGATGATGACATTTATTTTATTCCTACACAACCAGGCGACTTCCAGATCATGTGATCTCCTACATGAATAGTAAATACCAACTTAAGACACTGCCCATCCAGTGAGGATCAATTTCATGAGATGTTCCGCAATGCAGAGAAATCATAGTGGTAAAAAAAGACTCATTCACATGCACACGTCTGTTCACTGGAGAGAGGGACTGGATTCATGCCCAGAATGTCACATATAAGTTGCATGTTGATTCATGTTTGATTATAATTCTTTTGAATTGCATGATGTATTGTTAGCATCACTGATATGCACTGATAAGACTGTAGTTCTTTATTTTAATTAGCGATGAGTGGTTCAGATTTCAGGAAATCTGGCTTCCGGGATCTGAGGCAATCCAAGCCAGGGCTCGAATCTGGCTGCCTCGGATCCCAAAACGAGGCAAAACACTTTTCTCCCCCTGTCAATTATCACAGGCGCTGTCTCTCATGGCTAAAGCCAATCAGTGCTTCCCCATTGACTTCAATGGACACAGCGAGCAGGGCAGAGTTCACGCAAGATGGTGGCCACCACCCACACATCCAGCACTCCCAACCATGCTGGCACCCCCAAACTGAGGACACAATCAGCACACCTGCACTGCCAACGAGGTCAGCACTCCTACACTGAGGACACGGCTGGCACCCCTGCACTGTCATCACCACTGGCACTCTCGCAGTGCCAACACCGTCAGCAATCCTGTACTGAGGACACCACCTGCATCCTCACACTGCCGACACTGCTGGCACCTCCGTGATGAGAACACTGCTGGCACTCCTGCACTGCTGAGAATGCTGGCACTCCTGCAATTCCAACACTGCCAGCACTACCGCACTGTAGACACGGCCAGCACCCCACACTGCCGACACCACCAGCACTTCCGCACTACTGACACTGCCAGCACACCTGCACTGAGGACACAGCTGGTACTTCTGCACCGAAAACACTGCCAGCACTCCTGCACTGTCGACAATGCTAGCACTTCTGCACTGCTGACACCCCCGCACCATCGGCACCCCTGCACTGAGGACAATGCCAGCACCCTCTGTTACAGTAAGTGCACTATTGGTGTATCCAACCTGCACTGTATCCGACCCGCACTGTAAACCACACTGTATCCAACCTGCACTGTATCTGACCCACACTGTATCCTATCCGCGCTGTATCCAACCCGCACTGTATCTGACCTGCAGTGTATCCGACCTACACTGTATACAACCTAGACTGTATACAATTCACACTGTATCCGACCCGCACTGTATATGACCCGTACTGTATCTGACCTGCACACTGTATTTGACCTAACCTGCACTGTATCCGACCCGCACTGTACTTGACCTGCACTGTCAACTGCACTGCATCCGATCTGCGATGTATCTGACTCACATTGTATCCAACTGCACTGTATCTGACCCACACTGTATACAATCCACACTGTATCCAACCCGCACTGTATCTGACCTGCACTGTATCCGACCCACACTGTATACAACCCAGACTGTATACAATCCACACTGTATCCGACCCGCACTGTATCTGACCTGCACACTGTATTTGGCCTAACCTGCACTGTATTCGTGCTGCAGGTATAGAATGCTGTCTTTATGGTTGGGGAGATACATAAAGGCTGATTGACTGGGGCTTTTACACGGGCACAGAGTGCCTGTCCTCAATGGCCCAGGGCCTCCAGGAGAGAGGTACAGATTGAGCACTGAGAATAGGCATGTGCTGGGGGCATGTGCACTTGTGTAGGGGGCATCCACGTCTGCTGTTGTTATTTTACATATGGTTTAGAGGTTTTTTTTGTCTGCTGTTTATTACCAGTTATTTATATAGCACACACATATTCCGCAGCGCTGTACAGAGAATATTTGCCCATTCACATCAGTCCCTGCCCCAGTGGAGCTTACAATCTATATTCCCTATCACATGTACACACAGACACATTCACGCTAAGTTTATTTTGTTGGGAGCCAATTAACCTACCAGTATATTTTTGGATTGTGGGAGGAAACCGGAGTACCCGGAGGAAACCCACTCAAGTACAGGGAGAATATACAAACTCTGCACAGTTAGGGCCATGGTGGGAATCGAACCCCTGACCTCAGTGCTGTGAGGCAGTAATGCTAACCAGCCAACTAGCTCCAAACTGTCATTTTTCAAACACAGCCTGTAACATGGCAGTTAGGAGCTGATTGGCTGGCACTTTCTCTCTTTCCATGTTATCTCTGTCCAAGGCTTAGTACATCTAACCTGCACAGTGTTATTGCACAAAAGGCTTTTGGACAGGATTACCACTATTGCACATACTGTAGGGTGTCATTCCACTTTTCCCAATACATTGTCCTTTTAAGAAATAAATATGAAAAACAGAAAGACTTAGGGGTAATTTTACTATAGCTTCTAAAATTGAAAAGTGGTGATGTTGCCCATAGCAACCAATCAGATTATGGCTATTATTTCTCTATTGCATCCTAGAAATGATGGACATAATCTGATTGTTGCTATGGGCAACATCACCACTTTTAAATTTTAGAAGCTTTAGTAAATTTACTCCTTAGATTAAAAATGAGACAATAAAATACTATAACATCCCTCAGGATGGAAAGTGTTAAAAACTTAAAATTATAACTATTGCATCTGGATGTTTGTATCTGATAGATGAGAATTGCATTTCCTTTTCTATGAGCTGCTTTATTTTTTTCTTCAATTTAATAAATGTGGTATTGCCCTAAGTAGACATAATTTCTATGGGGGTCATTCCGAGTTGTTCGGTCTGTATTTTTTTCTCGCAACAGAGCGATTAGTCGCTAATGCGCATGCGCAATGTCCGCAGTGCGACTGCGCCAAGTAAATTTGCTATGCAGTTAGGTATTTTACTCACGGCATTACGAGGTTTTTTCTTTGTTATGGTGATCGTAATGTGATTGACAGGAAGTGGGTGTTTCTGGGCGGAAACAGGCCATCTTATGGGTGTGTGCGAAAAAACGCTGCCGTTTCTGGGTAAAACGCAGGAGTGGCTGGAGAAACGGAGGAGTGTCTGGGCGAACGCTGGGTGTGTTTGTGACGTCAAACCAGGAACGACAAACACTGAACTGATCGCAGTTGCCGAGTAAGTGTGGAGCTACTCAGAACTGCTAAGAAATGTCTATTCGCAATTTTGCTAATCTTTCGTTCGCAATTTTGATAAGCTAAGATTCACTCCCAGTAGGCGGCGGATTAGCGTGTGCAAAGCTGCTAAAAGCAGCTTGCGAGCGAACAACTCGGAATGACCCCCTATATATAGTATTTTTACTCCATCACTGAAAAATGCAATATCTTCATTTATTATTCAGCTCAAGACCAGGTTCACTTCTGAGAGAAACCCAGCGTTATGTGTAGAGATGTGCGGTTTGGTTCTCCAGAAACCGAATCTATCCAGACCAAACCAAAACTAATCTGAAACGAGTATAGGTTCGAATCTTCCCGCAGTTCTGAATTCAGATTTTAAATACAAATTCTGGATTGCAAAATTTCATGATTTTAGCAGTTTTTATTGATTTTTATAAATTATTATCGATTCCGAAACAAAAACAAAACACTTGTGGTTTTGCCAAAACCAAGACCAACACCAAAACACGGGGGTAGGGAAGCCAATCCCGGGCCATTTTTTCAATCCCTGGTATCGGGATTGAAAAACGGTCAATCCCGGGATTCCCGGGATACCCGGGATTGGCTTTAGACTGTGTCCGGCCGCCCCCCACTCCCCGCCCCTCCCGCCCTGCAGACATTAAAAAAACGCGTACCTGCACAGCCAGGTAGCGGGTGATGAGGAGCCGGCGGGAGAGTGCAGCGGAGCCGGCGGGTGAGTGTAGGGGAGCCGGGAGGAGGCAGCGGGTGAGTACAGGGTGAGCCGGGAGGAGGCGGCGGGTGAAGACCGCCGTACTTTCCGGCTCGGCGGCTGCTGAAAGCGCAGCGTGACCTCGCAGTCACAGGTCACGCTGCGCAGGGGGAGACAGGAGGAGGGAGCCGGGCAGCGTCTGAGCGTCCTGAGGAGGGTCAACACTGATCCCTCAATCCCCGGGATTGGAGCTTCCAATCCCGGGATTGAATCCCGGCCGTTTTTGGGCCTAAATCCCGGGATCCCGCCGATCCCGGGATTGGCCTCCCTACACGGGGGGTTGCGCACATCTCTTAAGCATACTTACCTACTTTTCTTCTCTCCTCTCTGGGAGATACTCGGAGAGGAGAAGCAGGTGGGCGGCGACGGAGGCGGGGCCGGGTCAATGACGTCATCAGGCACCGCCCACTGCACAAGCAAATACCGCGATTGGGCGGTATTTGCTTATGGGCGGAGCTTCAATGACACGATTAGCATATAATCGCGTCATTAAGCCCTGCCCCCACCACTGGGTCCTCGATTCACAGCTGTTTAGCTCCCCATTCTGCCCACTTTCCGGGGCTGCGGGGGACTACCCGAGAAACCGGGTGTCTCCCGCAGAATCCGGGAGAGTAGGCAAGTCTGCTCTTAAGTAAATCTACCCCAGATGTACTAAGCAGTGATAAAAGTGGAGAAGTTGCCCATGGCAACCAATCAGCACTGACGTAACATTTATAATTTGCATACTATAAAAGGATACAGAGCAGCTGATTGGTTGCCATGGGCAACTTCTCCACTGTCTCACTTTTCATTTCTATCACTGCTTAAAACATGTCCCCCTAAGGCCGGTATTCAATTACCCACGGAGAAATATCAGGAGTGAAAAAGTGACTTTTTTGCGATTTCCCCCAATGTTTCTTCAATGTATTTTTTATGGGCTATCTAATTATGTCACCTGAAAACACACAGGTTCAGTGAAACTGTGAAACCTGTGTGTTTTCTGTAGAAACAGCCCTGTGTACAGACGAAAACGTGACTGTTTTGTGGGATTTTGCTTTGCCTGTCTGAGGGGGTCACTCAGATCTGATCGCCCACAGGGGGGGGTGTTTATTCGGCGTGCAAGTGTGCGATGCTACTATGTGTGCGCCGAGCTGCTAAAATTCAGTGTGTGCAGTCTCTGCGCAGCCCGGTACTTACTCCTCCAATGTGATCACATCAGGCTGATCGGGGCTGGAGCTGACATCAGACACCCTCCCTGAAAACGCTTGGGAGCGCCTGTGTTTTTCTGAACACTCCCAGTAAACGGTCAATTACCACCACCCAGAAACGGTTTCCTCCTGTCAATCACCTTGCGAACGCCCGTGCGAACTGATTTTTTCGCACCATCCCGCCGCTGACCAGCGATGCCCTTTGAAGATGTCCCACGTGCGTGCACATTGCAGTGCATACGCATGCGCATTTAGTACCTGATCGCCCGCTGAGCGAAAACGCACAGCAACGATCAGATCTGAGGCAGGTGAACAAATCCCCGATAAGGCAGTTTATGGTGCTAATTAAATAGCACCCCGGCCACACAATTACACGCGATCAATGATCACGGGTAACTGAATACCAGCCTGAGGGCGGGATGTATTAACATACATCACTGCCCCTCGCAGTGATGCTAATCGCATATGTACTAAAATATGCGATTAACATCGCAATGCGGTGACGGTGAGGTGGTGTGCAGGGGGTCTCCGTCACCTCCCTGGGGTCGCCATCTCCTCCCTGCACAGCATGCAGGCAGTAGGCTGTCCCAGGCGCCTCCTCCTCCCTGCAGCCGGAAGGACCTCCGGCTGTGTTGCTAGGGGGAGGAGAAGTTTAGCTTCCGGGACCAGGGCTGCCTTAACGGAGGTATACCGGCGGGGAGAGGGGTCGGCGTCAGCGGGGTGGCGGGTAGCGGCGGCCGGCGGTAATAAGCCCATAGGCTTCTATAGGGTATAGCCATCAAAAGATGGCGATACCCTCAGGGGCGAAATCAAGGATAACAAAATTATCAATCACCACATTCAAGTCTGACTAACACTATAATTAAGACTCCCTCTCCATGCTGTTGGTGAAACCATCTTTCATCCACTCACATTAGATATGCATTTGTCACCTGAATAGTACAACATATAATAAGCTCATAAGACAAATCTTTGTAGTGACCTTGGATGTATTTATAGCTATTAACTAGGATCCAAGAATATTTTATGACCAACTGATGGTATACAGAGAGATTTTTAAAGCAGATGTAGAGTTGAACCCCTAACACGGTTGAGAATCTGTGTCTGGGGTTCCTTGACTGTCGGATATGCAATATGTTTTATTGGAGTACCGTTGTTTTGGGATCCCAGGACATTACTTTTTAGTGTCCAAGCAAAAATATAGGAAGTTGTTGTTTTATACAACTCTGGCAATTTAAATCTATTTTTATTGGACTGCATTATATTTATAATCTATATTTATTATCGGTAAATTCTGAGGGTGTGGTTCGTTTTATCGACAGTATCTAGTTCGACAATGTTTAGGTCGACCACTATAGGTCGACAGTCACTAGGTCGACATGGATGGAAGGTCGACAGGGTTTCTAGGTCGACATGTGCTAGGTCGACAGGTCTAAAGGTCGACATGAGGATTTTTTTTTTTGGGTGTCGTTTTCTTCGTAAAGTGACTGGGATCCCAAATTAGTGCACCGCGTCCCCTCGCATGGCTCGCTTCGCTCGCCATGCTTCGGGCATGGTGCCTTCGCTTCGCTCGGCACACTTTACCGTTCCAATCGTAGTCCATGTGGATCGTTAAGTATGAAAAAATCCCAAAAAGAAAAAAAAGTGAAAAACTCATGTCGACTTTTAGACCTGTCGACCTAGCACATGTCGACCTAGAAACCCTGTCGACCTTCCATCCATGTCGACCTAGTGACTGTCGACCTATAGTGGTCGACCTAAACATTGTCGACCTAGACACTGTCGATCTTCAGACCGGATCCCAAATTCTGAAGTAACCCCTTTAGCGGTTATCATCGAATCTGCATATTATGAGGAATAATGTTACATTTCAAGACATAATAAGTATATTCAAAGTTCCACTAGTATATTGGAGCCATCATTTTCCAGGTAGCTAGCCATTGTGCACTTTTCCTCCCTCTTCCAGCACCTTCCCATCTCTCTCCTCCTATTCCTCCTGTCTCTTTCTATTGTTGCCCTTCTTCCTCCCATCCCCCACTATTCTTGCCCCGTCCCTCCTGTTCTTCCCTTATTCATGACCCTATTCTTCTCATCTACCCCTATTTCTCCTGTGTCCTCTATTCCTCTCCCGTTTTTACTACTGTTTCTGCCCTTATCTTACCTCATTATTGGTTTCCTATTCCTCTCTCCCCTTCGTCTTTTCTGTCCCTATCATTCTTGGTCATATGTATTAAAGGAAAAATGCAGTAAAAACCCTGTTTTCTGGGTTTTTACCACATTTTTAAATGTACGAACCCCCGTCCGCCCGCTTATCGATGCGTATGGTATCGCCAGCTTTTTATGGTTATACCCTGTACAAGCCTATGGGCTTCTTACTGCATCCCGCCAAATTCCGCCACCTCCGTCTCCCAGCGCCACTCATGCCGCCCCCCCCCCCATACCGGACTGCAGGCAGCCTCCCATCTTGGTCCTGGATCCAAAACTCCGCCTTCCCCAGTAAAACAGCCAGCTGTCCTACCAGATGCAGGGAGGAGGCGGAGCCTGGGACTGACTGTAGGTGTCACCTCCCGGGGCTGGGAGGCGATGGAGCCTTTGTCATCACATTGCGATACTAGTTGCAGATGCAATCAGCATCGCTGCGATGGCTGGCGATGGCCCGCGATGAGTATTAGTACATGAGTATTAGTCGGTGTTGCTGTGCCTCAATAGCAACTGATCAGAACATTGCAACTGTGTACCATGATAGACTTATTCCTAGGGGGATCAGTATGATATCCCGGCTGTTGGGATCCCAGCGGTCAGGAGACCGATTACCGGCAGCGAGCGCAGCGTGTCCCCTCGCAGGCTTGCTGCACTCACCACGCTTCGGTCGTGACAGGGTTGTATTGCCCCTTGGGTGGTGGCGTGGACCACCACCCGAGTGGGGATTTTGGCCAGCGGTCGGGATTCTGACCACAAGCTCTTCACCGGGTGTTGAGATACCGGCGTCGGTCACCTGACCGATGGGATCCCGACAACCGGTAAAATGACAGATTGTAGACTGTAGGTCAAAGAGCTACAAATTATTTTTTTTTTGTCAGTTATTATCTGTGGAGATTTCACAATGCCTAGGAGAAAAACTTCACTTGGTCGTGACAGTTTGCTAAAATAAGCGCAATCAATTCCCTTTCATGTATAACACATTTTCCCAACACCCTATTTCCCACCTTATATATTACCAAAATCCCAAATCCCTAGGTAACAGACTTCTGTTATCACTGATTTCTACCCGGGCGAAGCCAGGTACTGCAGCTAGTATATTTATATTATCATTCTTGTTTCTTTAGTAGTTGGGGGAAGAGAGATGCAGATGCACACTCTTAGCACTAAGAACACTGATAATAAAAATAATTTAAATAAACCCTCACAATTAACATGGAGTATAATTGAAGTTCTTAGCACACATTTGCGCAAATATGCGGGCCCATGTACCGCGGCCAGGTGACTTCATCACATGGGTCCCTAACATTCCTAATACTATCACATTCTATAAATTTATACAGGACTTACCTCTAAATAGGGCCTTAGCAATGTGTGATCTGAAATGCAGGAACCCAGCTAATTAAAACACCTGAGGGTGAATGGGAGGGGTGCCAATCCAGAGGAAGGAAGCCTTGCCTTCCAGTGTACAATATATACATACCCTCCAACATGACCCGCCCCACTAGGTACAAAATGCTCTGTTTCTGGACTTCCCTCTTAATTTATTATTGCCATCACCTGTGAAGAAACAGCTTTCTTATCATTTAACTAATTCAGCACAGGTGATGGAATTCATAAATTAAGAGGGAAGTCCAGGAACAGAGCATTTTGTACCTAGTGGGGCGGGTCATGTTGGAGGGTGTGTATATACACAAATATAGTGGAAAAAAGGGGGGAACCTGGATTGCACATCCTATTACTAAAGATATCAAGAGGTGCTATCATGCTGAGGCTTCTAATACTATGCTGGGGGAAGAGAGATGCAGATGCACACTCTTAGCACTAAGAACACTGATAATAAAAATAATTTAAATAAACCCTCACAATTAACATGGAGTATAATTGAAGTTATTAGCACAGTTGACAGTTAGTAGTTGACAAAACATTATTCATTATCCACTATTCATTTTCTTAATGAATGAGTTATCCAGCATGTTCATAAACTGAAGAATTTATATTGTTTGATCATTTTTAAATCAGACTAATGGCTAAGGGGGGTAATTGGGCTAAGGGGGTAATTCAGACCTGATCGCTAGGGTGCCTTTCTTGCATCCCTGCGATCAGGTAGTCGCTGCCTACAGGGGGAGGGGGAAATCGCTGTGCAGGGGTGCGCTCGGATGTGTTGGGGAGACTGCACAAACTAATTTAGTGCAGTCTCTGCGCAGCCCAGGACTTACTCTTCCATTGCAATGATCGGGGGCCGGAGCTGACATCAGAAACCCTGCCTCAAAACACCTGGTCCCTCCTGCGTTTTTCTGGACACTCCTCATAAATAGTCAGTTGCCACCCACAAACGCACTCCTCCTGTCAACCTCCTTGTGTTCACTGGTGTGATGGGATTTTTTGCACCATCCCGTCACTCCCCGTCACTGCGGACCGCCGCGCCTGCGCATCGCAGTGCATACGCATGCGCAGTACAGACTTGATCGTCCGCTGCGCGAAAAAGCACAGCAGTGATCAGGTCTGAATCAGCCCCTAAGTACACTTAGGTGGATACTAGAATAAAGAGAAAATCTGGAGGTCTTCTGAAAGCACTTTAATATGACAAATAAGACAATTGTGTTTCTTGTTTCCAGGTAATTGGACTAGAGTAAAGTCAGCATAACTGTCCAAAAGCTAATAATATGGCTTATGGAATAATATGGCCTGTCTAGATGGGAACACTGTGTTATAAATGTCAGCAAACAAATAGGGCTGGAACACAGACGGAATGATATTGATGTGGGAAACAAAGCATTAATCTGTCAGTTCCAACATTAGGAGATTGTACATTTATTTCAGCAAATATAAGTGAAAGCTGTAATGGGATTTACTGGGACAATACTGACAATTGATTGCTGCTCTGTCTCTGACACAGTGAGGTTCATTCAGGTTCAGTTGTGCGTCCTACTCCTATTGCACTGATTTGCCGTATGCATTTGTGATTATATGCTAATATTGCCAGAATCTAACCCTTGTAAAAGGACGTCCACTGCGATCTCATCATTTGCGTACGGTGCTGCATTATTGCAGAAACATTGATTACAGTGTCGCACATCGGGTCACCACACAGCGTACTTCTGTAAATGCGCAGGCTGAGCTGAACTCCCGGGACATACAGGCCTCTCCAGTAGCAAGTGTACGAGCAGCTGCTAATGTATACACGCCCACAAAACGCCATCCCGATGGCCATGACATCCCTGCGTTCGCCTGACCCCTCCCTGTTATCACCCCCCAAACACTGACTTCCTGTCACTCACATTACGACTAAAATCTTGCTGCAACTGCACTCGCAAATCACTCACTGTGCGTGCGCACTGCGGCTCAGACGCATATGCCGTGTGAAAACACTGAACGATATATGTACAACGGGGGTTATTCAGAGATGCTAGCAAACCAAAAAAGTAAGCAATTGGGCAAAACCATGTTGCACTGCAGGTGGGGCAGAGGTAACATGTGCAGAGATATTTACAGTAGACTTCGGTGGGTTATATTTAGAGATGAGCGGGTTCGGTTCGTCGAGATCCGAACCCCCCCCGAACTTCACCTATTTTACACGGGTCCGAGGCAGCCTCGGATCTTCCCGCCTTGCTTGGTTAACCCGAACGCGGCCGAACGTCATCATCCTGCTGTCGGATTCTTGCGAGATTCATATTCTATAAAAAGAGCCGCGCGTCACCGCCATTTTCACTTGTGCATTGGAGATTGAACGGAGAGGACGTGGCTACGTTCTCTCCCTGAAAAGCTCCGTAATCTGTGCTCAGTGTGCTGCAAATATCTGTGCTCAGTGTGCTGCAAATATCTACGTTCTCTGCCTGAAAACGCTCCATATCTGTGCTCAGTGTGCTGCAAATATCTGCTCAGTGTGCTGCAAATATCTGCTCAGTGTGCTGCATTTAGGCGACCAACAGTATATAGTTGTACAGTACAGTAGGCCATTGCTGTATCTTGCAGCTCTGTGTCACTGCAAGTATCCATTCCATATCTGTGCTGCATTTTTGTGAGCAGTATATATAGTAGTACAGTGCAGCATTTTGGTGACCAACAGTATATAGTTGCACAGTACAGTAGGCCATTGCTGTATCTTGCAGCTCTGTGTTACTGCAAGTATCCATTCCATATATGTGCTGCATTTTTGTGAGCAGTATATATAGTAGTACAGTGCAGCATTTTGGTGACCAACAGTATATAGTTGTATAGTACAGTAGGCCATTGCTGTATCTTGCAGCTCTGTGTCACTGCAAGTATCCATTCCATATCTGTGCTGCATTTTTGTGAGCAGTATATATAGTAGTACAGTGCAGCATTTTGGTGACCAACAGTATATGGTTGTACAGTACAGTAGGCCATTGCTGTATCTTGCAGCTCCGTGTCACTGCAAGTATCCATTCCATATTTGTGCTGCATTTTTGTGAGCAGTATATATATAGTAGTACAGTGCAGCATTTTGGTGACCAACAGTATATAGTTGTACAGTACAGTAGGCTATTGCTATTGATATAATAATATTACTGGCATATAATTCCACACATTAAAAAATGGAGAACAAAAATGTGGAGGGTGAAATAGGGAAAGATCAAGATCCACTTCCACCTAGTGCTGAAGCTGCTGCCACTAGTCATGGCAGAGACGATTCAATGCCATCAACGTCGTCTGCCAAGGCCGATGCCCAATGTCATAGTAGAGAGCATGTAAAATCCAAAAAACTAAAGTTCAGTAAAATGACCCAAAAATCTAAATTAAAAGCGTCTGAGGAGAAGCGTAAACTTGCCAATATGCCATTTACGACACGGAGTGGCAAGGAACGGCTGAGGCCCTGGCCTATGTTCATGGCTAGTGGTTCAGCTTCACATGAGGATGGATGCACTCATCCGCCTGCTAGAAAACTGAAAAGAGTTAAGATGGCAAAAGCACAGCAAAGAACTGTGCATTCTTCTAAATCACAAATCCCCAAGGAGAGTCCAATTGTGTCGGTTGCGATGCCTGACCTTCCCAACACTGGACGGGAAGAGGTGGCGCCTTCCACCATTTGCACGCCCCCCTGGAAGTGCTGGAAGGAGCACCCACAGTCCAGTTCCTGATAGTCAAATTGAAGATGTCACTGTTGAAGTACACCAGGATGAGGATATGGGTGTTGCTGGTGCTGAGGAGGAAATTGACAAAGAGGATTCTGATGGTGAGGTGGTTTATTTAAGTCAGGCACCCGGTTAGACACCTGTTGTCCATGGGATGAATATGGCCATTGACATGTCTGGTCAAATTACAAAAAAAAATCACCTCTTCGGTGTGGAATTATTTTAACAGAAATGCAGACAACAGGTATCAAGCCGTGTGTTGCCTTTGTCAAGCTGTAATAAGTAGGGGTAAGGACGTTAACCACCTAGGAACATCCTCCCTTATACGTCACCTGGACCGCATTCATCAGAAGTCATTGACAAGTTCAAAAACTTTGGGTGACATCGGAAGCAGTCCACTGACAACTAAATCCCTTCCTCTTGTACACAAGCTCCTGCAAACCGCACCACCAACTCCCTCAGTGTCAATTTCCTCCTTAGACAGGAAAGCCAATAGTCCTGCAGGCCATGTCACTGTCAAGTCTGACGAGTCCTCTCCTGATTGGGATTCCTCCGATGGATCCTTGAGTGTAACGTCTACTGCTGCTGGCGCTGCTGTTGTTGCTGCTGGGAGTCGATCATCATCCCAGAGGGGAAGTCGGAAGACCACTTGTACTACTTCCAGTAAGCAATTGAATGTCCAACAGTCCTTTGCGAGAAAGATGAAATATCACAGCAGTCATCCTGTTGCAAAGCGGATAACTCAGGCCTTGGCAACTGTATTGGTGTTAGACGTGCGTCCGGTATCCGGCATTAGTTCACAGGGACTTAGAAAATTTCTCGAGGTAGTGTGTCCCCGGTACCAAATACCATCTAGGTTCCACTTCTCTAGGCAGTCGATAGCGAGATTTTACCAATTAATATCAGTGATTTATAATTATTAATTACAGTGATCTTGCCAAATGATTCCAGTGATTTTGTCATTTTCTTCCAGTGATTTGGACCAATAATAACATTGATTAGAACGAATAATTCCTGTGATTTTGTCATTTTCTTCCAGTGATTTGGACCAATAATATCATTGATTAGAACGAATAATTCCTGTGATTTTGTCATTTTCTTCCAGTGATTTGGACCAATAATATCATTGATTAGAACAAATAATTCCTGTGATTTTGTCATTTTCTTCCAGTGATTTGGACCAATAATATTATTGATTAGAATGAATAATTCCTGTGATATTGAGGTGTTTGTGTCGCTTAGTTAAGCCATCCAGCGACCACAGTGCACCTCTTTTTCTCTTTTCTTTGCATCATGTGCTGTTTGGGGCCAATTTTTTTAAGTGCCATCCTGTCTGACACTGCAGTGCCACTCCTAGATGGGCCAGGTGTTTGTGCCGCCCACTTGGGTCGCTTAGCTTAGTCATCCAGCGACCTTGGTGCAAATTTTAGGACTAAAAATAATATTGTGAGGTGTGAGGTGTTCAGAATAAACTGGAAATGAGTGTAAATTATGGTTATTGAGGTTAATAATACTATAGGATCAAAATTACCCCCAAATTCTATGATTAAAGCTGTTTTTGAGGGGGTTTTGGGGAAAAAAACACCCGAATCCAAAACACACTCGAATCCGACAAAAAAATTTCAGGGAGGTTTTGACAAAACGTGTCCGAATCCAAAACACGGCCGTGGAACCGAATCCAAAACCAAAACACAAAACCCGAAAAATTTCTAGTGCACATCTCTAGTTATATTGTTTCTATGTCTGCTTTATTTGTACATTGCAATTTAGAATTTCAGTTTGAACACACCCACCCAAGTCTACATTTTTCTGCACATGTTACATCTGCCCCGCCTGCAGTGCAACAAGGTTTTGCCCAATTGCTTCCTTTTTTTGGTTTGCTTACAACTCTGAATATTCCCCAATAGCCGCTTTGCGTCTGCACCTGAATGACCCCCAGTTACATTTATGCAACAAATTAATTATCTAATCAAATGACATACCTTTTAAAGAGGTAGGTAATGCTATAGTGTATAAGTTCTGAAGACACAGTAAATAATGAGAAAGTTCTGAGTTTAAAGATTAATCAATGAGAGCTTTTTGTATCTAAAGTCTTCCTGATTGTTAGTGCAAACTATGGCACAGTGCCACCTCTACTAATCTCAGGGGGTCATTCCGAGTAGATCGCTCGCTGACAATTTTTGCAGCGCAGCGATCAGGTAAAAAAATGGCGAAAATGCGCATGCGTATGCACCGCAATGCGCAGGCGCATTGTACGGGTACAAAGAGGATCGGTGCTGGGCAAAGGATTTAGCGAAGAATCCATTCGCACAGCCGAACGCAAGGTGATTGACAGAAAGAGGGCGTTTATGGGTGTCTACTGACCGTTTTCTGGGAGTGTTTGGAAAAACGCAGGCGTGTCCAGGCGTTTGCAGGGCGGGTGCCTGACGTCAATTCCGGCACCAAAAAGACTGAAGTGATCGCAAGGGGTGAGTAAGTCCAGAGCTAGTCTGAAAGCTGCACAAAAATAGGATTTTAATTACCTACCGGTAAATCCTTTTCTCGTAGTCCGTAGAGGATGCAGGGGTCCACATTAGTACCATGGGGTATAGACGGGTCCACTAGGAGCTACTGGCACTTTAAGAGTTTAATAGTGTGGGCTGGCTCCTCCCTCTATGGCCCTCCAACCAGACTCAGTCGAGAAACTGTGTCTGAGGAGACAGACAACTTCGAGAGAAGGATTTTACACAGATAGTGGCGAGATTCACACCAGCTCACACAAACAAGGCAAACCAAGCTAACTAGCTTGAAAACTCAGCAACAGCTGAATTACATTACCAAGTAATAATGCAGTACTTAACTAAGAAAAAAGCAGTACTGAATCAAGTAACCACTGCAGGATAACAAAGCGCTGGGCGGGCACCCAGCATCCTCTACGGACTAAGAGAAAAGGATTTACCAGTAGGTAATTAAGATCCTATTTTCTCTTACGTCCTAGAGGATGCTGGGGTCCACATTAGTACCATGGGGATGTACCAAAGCTCCCAGAACGGGAGGGAGAGCGCGGAGGCTCCTGCAGAACTGATTGACCAAACTTTAGGTCCTCAGAGGCCAAAGTATCGAAACTGTAGAATTTAGCAAATGTGTTCAACCCAGACCAAGTAGCCGCTCGGCAAAGCTGTAAAGCCGAGACACCCCGGGCAGTCGCCCAGGAAGAACCCACCTTACCAGTAGAGTGGGCCTTAACAGATTTTGGACATGGCAATCCTGCCGTAGAATAAGCATGCTGGATAGTGAACCTAATCCAGCGAGAGATCGTCTGTTTAGAAGCAGAACACCCAAGTTTCTTGGGATCATACAGGACAAACAGAGAGTCCGATTTTCTGTGACGAGCAGTCCTCTTCACATATATTTTAAGCACCCTTACAACATCCAAGGACCTCGATGGAATTGAGGAGTCCGTAGCAACTGGCACCACAATAGGTTGGTTGATATGAAAAGCCGACACAACCTTTGGAAGGAACTGCTGACGTGTCCGGAACTCAGCTCTATCTTCATGGAAGATCAAATAGGGGCTTTTACATGACAAAGCCCACAGCTCCGACACACGTCTAGCAGAAGCTAAGGCCAACAGAGTAACAGCCTTCCACGTGAGAAACTTGACCTCGACCTCCTGTAGAGGCTCGAACCAATCCGATTGGAGGAACTGTAACACCATGCTAAGATCCCAGGGTGCCGTAGGCGGCACAAGGGGAGGCTGGATGTGCAGAACCCCTTTCAAAAAAGTCTGAACCTCAGGGAGGGAAGTTAGCTGTTTCTGGAAGAAAATGGATAAGGCCGAGATCTGGACCTTTACGTATCCCAACCTTAGGCCCATATCCACACCTGCTTGCAGGAAGAGGAGAAACCGTCCCAGTTGAAACTCCACCGTAGGAAACCTCTTGGATTCACACCAAAAGACATATTTTTTCCAAATGCGATGGTAAGGTTTAGACGTTACTCCTTTCCTAGCCTGTATCAGGGTAGGAATAACCTTGTTCGGAATGCCCTTCCGAGCTATTATCTGGCGTTCAACCTCCATGCCGTCAAACGTAGCCGCGGTAAGTCTTGAGAAAGCGAACGGCCCCTGTTGTAACAGGTCCTCCCGAAGAGGAAGAGGCCTCGGATCTTCCAGCAGTAGATCCAGAAGATCTACGTACCAAGCCCGTCTTGGCCAGTCCGGAGCAATGAGGATTGTCTGAACTCTTGTTTTCCTTATGAGCTTCAGAACCTTTGGAATGAGAGGAAGTGGAGGAAACACGTACACCAACTGAAACACCCACGGAGACACCAGAGCGTCCACCGCCACTGCATGCGGGTCCCTCGACCTGGAACAATACCTCCGAAGCTTCTTGTTGAGGCGGGAGGCCATCATGTCGATTTGAGAAACCCCCCAAATTCTTGTCCTCTCTGTGAACACCTCTGGATGGAGGCCCCATTCCCCTGGATGGAGATCGTGTCTGCTGAGGAAATCCGCTTCCCAGTTGTCCACTCCTGGAATGAAAATTGCTGACAGCGGCAATGCACATTTTTCTGCCCAGAGGATGATTCTTGTCACCTCTGACATTGCAGCTCTGCTCTTCGTTCCGCCCTGTCGGTTTATGTAGGCCACCGTCGTTACATTGTCCGACTATACTTGAATGGCTCGATCTCGCAGAAGATGTGCGGCTTGGAGAAGACCGTTGTATGCGGCTCTTAGTTCCAGAATGTTTATTGGAAGACTGGATTCCAGACTCGACCACCTTCCTTGGATCGAGCATGAAATCTTCCGTACTGTAGAGCCTCGTAGGAGGCAACCATCTTCCCCAGAAGGCGAATGCACTGATGAACCGATACCCGGGCTGGCTTCAGGACATCCCGGACCATTGTTTGAATCACCAACGCTTTCTCCTCCAGCAGAAACACCCTCTGCACTTCCGTGTCGAGGATCATCCCCAGGAAAGACAATCTCCTTGTCGGCTCCAAATGTGACTTTGGAAGGTTCAGGATCCAACCGTGTTCCCTGAGCAGATGAGTCATGAAAGCAATTGACTGCAACAACTTCTCCCTGGTCGATGCCTTTACTAGCAGATCGTAAAGATATGGAATTATGTTCACCCCCTGTCTGCGGAGGAGAACCATCATCTCTGCCATCACCTTGGTGAACACCCTTGGTGCTGTGGAGAGGCCGAATGGCAGTGCCTGAAATTGATAGTGACTGTCTAACAGTGCAAATCTGAGATAGGCCTGGTGCGGTGGCAAAATCGGAATGTGGAGGTATGCATCCTTGATATCCAGGGATACCAGAAACGCTCCTCCTCCATACCTGAGATCACCGCTCTCAGGACTCCATTTCTAACTTGAACTCCCTCAGGTAAGGATTTAACGATTTCAAGTCCAAAATCGGTCTGACCGAACCATCCGGTTTTGGTACCACGAAAAGGTTTGAATAGTAACTCTTGTGTTGCATATGAGGCGGAACTGGAACAATAACCTCTGACTTTTCCAATTTTTGGATGGCTTCCTGTAGGATAGGCCTGTCTGTCATAAAGCTGGCAAGCCTGATTTGAAGAATCAGTGAGGCGAGAGTTCTTGAAACTCCAGTCTGTACACCTGGGATACAATATCCTGTACCCAGGGATCCAGGCCGGACAACACCCAGACGTGGCTGAAACGTCTGAGCCTCGCACCCACCAGCCCATCCTCCAGGCTTCGCGGTCCATCATCATGCTGAGGATTTTGAGGAACCAGAAGCAGGTTTCTGGACTTGGGAGCCTGCGGGAGCAGGCTTTTTGGATTTTGCACGACCACCTCTAAAGAAGGTGGTATAAGGCTTGGACTTTTTTGTCTTAGCGGTCCGAAAGGACTCCGATGCAGAGGAAGAATACTGTTTCTTCGTAGAAGGCATAGCTGAGGGAAGAAAAGGTGACTTACCCGCGGTTGAAGTCGAAATCCACGCATCCAATACTTCCCCAAATAGAGCCTAACCTGTGTAGGATAGGTTCTCCACATTTCTCCTGGATTCCGCATCTGCAGACCATTGGTGTAGCCAGAGTCCCCTGCGAGCTGAGACAGACATGGAAGATATCCTTGCAGTCAGCGTACCCAGGTCCTTCATGGATTCCACCATGAACCCCGCAGAAACCTATATGTTACGTAAAAACAGTTTAATGTCACTTCTGTCCATTGTATCTAAGTCCTCTAGTAATGTGCCTGACCACTTTACTATAGCTTTAGAGATCCATGCACAGGTAATAGTAGGTCTCAACTCGGAATGACCCCCTTAGGCTCTGATTCAGACGTGCACATAGGGGGTCATTCCAAGTTGGGGCCAAGCTACTTTTAGCAGCCGTGCAAATGCACAGTCGCCGCCCATGGGGGAGTATATTTTTTCGCTTTGCAAGTGTGCGAACGCGTGTGCAGCCAAGCGCAGCAAAAACATTTTGTGCAGTTTCGGAGTAGCTCTGGATCACTTCAGTCTTTTTGGTGCCAGAATTGATGTCAGACACCTGCCCTGCAAGTGCAAACGCCTGGACACGCCTGCGTTTTCCCAAACATTTCCAGAAAACGGTCAGTTGACGCCTTCTTTCTGTCATTCACCTTGCGTTCGGTTGTGGGCATGAAATCTTTGCTAAATCCGTCGCCCAGCACCGATCCTCTTTGTACCTGTACGACGCGCCTGTGCATTGCGGTGCATACACATGCGCAGTTTTGCAGTTTTTTTACCTGATCACTGCGCTGCAAAAATCGGCAGCGAGCGATCAACTCGGAATGACCCCCATAGTTGTATGTGCAGCTGCAATTTTGTTCACAGTGGATTAGCAGAATTGCTAATGACACAACCGCTGTCTTGTGCAGATCTGCTGCTCACACACATAAGCAGAAACATTGGGTGCACAACAGTCAGACTATCAGACCTCTGAACTACCCAACGCTGTCTCACACAGAGCGACTCTCCTAAGATGCCGGTGTCTCTACAATTCGCACTGGCTGACTGGGGAATGCCCATAAAATGGTCCCGACATCACAATTGCCCTAAATGTGTGGAGTTTGTATATGTCCTCATGTTTGTGTGGGTTTCCTCTGAGTACTCCTGTTCCCTCCTACAATACAAAAATATACTGGTAGGTTAATTGGCTCCTGAAAAAAAAAATAACCTTAGTGTGTAAGTGGTGTGTGTGTAGATGAGCAGACCAGATGGGCCAAGTGGTTCTTATCTGCCGTCAAATTCTTGTTTCTATATACTTAAGCGTTTATTATGCTTAGTTCCCATATTGAACAGAAAAGTATCCATCATTAATTAATACATTTTAATGCTGGTACCTAATGTACATAGCATTTCCTAGAAATAAATTTGTCGAAAGTCACATGATTTCCTTAGAAGCAATAACTATAGGTATGAAACGTAAAACATAGTGCAGCAGAAGGATTTGATCACTTATGTTGTTGATAGCCCTGTCGTTTGTAGTCTGTATTATGCAAATTAGGCTTCCGCACTATGGCCCTCATTCCGAGTTGTTCGCTCGCAAGCTGCTTTTAGCAGCATTGCACACGCTAAGCCGCCGCCTACTGGGAGTGAATCTTAGCATAGTAGATTTGTGAACGAAAGATTAGCAGATTTGCGAATAGACAGTTCTTAACAGTTTCTGAGTAGCTCGAGACTTACTCTGCCACTGCGATCAGTTCAGTCAGTTTCGTTCCTGGTTTGACGTCACAAATACACCCAGCGTTCACCCAGACACTCCCCCGTTTCTTCAGACCCTCCCGCGTTTTTCCCAGAAACGGCAGCGTTTTTTCGCACACACCCATAAAACGGCCAGTTTCCGCCCAGAAACACCCACTTCCTGTCAATCACACTACGATCACCAGAACGAAGAAAAAACCTCGTAATGCCGTGAGTAAAATACCTAACTTAATAGCAAATTTACTTGGCACAGTCGCACTGCGGACATTGCGCATGCGCATTAGCGACTAATCGCTCCATTGCGGAAAAAAAAATAACGAGCGATCAACTCGGAAAGACCACCTATGGGCCTAATTCAGACCTGATCGTAGCAGCACATTTGTTAGCAGCTGGGAAAAACCATGGGGGTCATTCCGAGTTGATCGCTCGCTAACGATTTTCGCTGCACTGCGATCAGGTCTCTACTGTGCATGCGTATGCACCGCAATGCGTACGCGCATTGTACGGGTACAATGTGGATCGTTGCTGAGCTATGGATTTAACGAAGAATCCATACGCACAGCCGATCGCAATAAGATTGACCGAAAGGGGGTATTTATTTTATGGGTGTCAACTGACCGTTTTCTGGGATTGGTAGGGAAAACGCAGGCGTGTCCGGGCGTTTGGAGGGCGGGTGTGTGACTTCAATTCCGGCACCAAAAAGATTGAAGTGATCGCAAGGGCTGAGTAAGTTCAGACCTACTCTGAAACTGCACAAAATGTTTTTGCAGAGCTCGGCTGCACAGTCGTTCGCACACTTGCAAAGCGAAAATACACTCCCCGTGGCTGGCGACTATGCATTTGCACGGCTGCTAAAAACAGCTAGCGAGCGGTCAACTCGGACCCATGTGGGAGGGCCCATGTGCACTGCAGGGGGGGGGGCAGATATAACATGTGCAGAGAGAGTTAGATTTGGGTTGGTTGTATTGAGGGGTTAAAGTGAGCCGGAACGGGGAGGAACTGCATTCCGTCAGTTCCACTTGGTTCCGCCTCCTTCGGCTCACCTCACCCGATGTGTGCCCGGCGCCGCAGGAAGATGCCGGGCGCTCACTAAGATTGTGTTACCAGCGGGCGCCCGGCTCTCTCTTCACAGCGGAAGCCAGCGGCAGGAGCTCACTAATGAGCTCCAGCTTCCGGCTCCCGCCTCTGTCAGTGCGCGCTATGGGAGAGACGTCATGACGTCTCTCTCATAGTGCCGGGGAGCGGACGCCAGGAGGATCACAGACGTGGGAGCGGGGTTTGGTAAGTATGGTGTTGTTGTTTTTTTAAACATATGTGTGACTATATCTACTGAGGGCAAGCTACAGGGGGGCAAACTACTGGGGGCAATCTACTGGGGGCAATCTACTGGAAGCAAGCTACGGGGGCTAAACACTGGAGGCAATCTACTGGGGGCATAACTACTGGGGGGACAATCTACTGGGGGCAAACTACAAGGGGGCAATCTACTGGGGACAAGATACTGGGGGCAAACTACAAGGGAGCTAACTACTGGGGGCAAACTACAAGGGGGCAAACTACAATGGGGCAAGCTACTGGGCGCAAACTACAAGGGGGCAAGACACTGGGGGCAAACTACAAGGGGGCAAGATACTGGGGGCAAACTATAAGGGTGCAAGCTACTTGGGGCAAACTACTGGGGGCAATCTACAGGGGCGCATTACTACTGGGGGCATAACTACAGGGGAGCATTACTACTTGGGGGCAAACTCCTGGGGGCATAACTACAGGGGCTAAACTACTGGTGGCATTACTACTGGGGGGATAAACTACAGGGGGGCTAAACTACAGGGGGGCATTACTACTGGGGGCTAAACTACAAGTGGGCAAACTACATGGGGGCTAAACTACTGGGGGCATTACTACTTGGGGCAAACTACATGGGGCAAACTACATGGGGCTAACTATTGGGGGCTAACGACAAGAGGACAAGCTACTGGGGCAAACTACAGGGGTGCATTACTTGGGGCAAACTACATGGGGCTAAACTACTGGGGCATTACTACTGGGGGTCTAAACTACATGGGGCAAACTACATGAGGACTAAACTACAGGGGCTAAACTACTGGGGAGATTACCACTGGGAGGCTAAACTAAAGTGGGGGTAAACTACTGGGGTCATAACTGCAGGGGCATTACCATTGGGGGCTAAACTACTGGGGGCATAACTACTGGGGCTAAACTACAGGGTGCTAAATGACTGGGGGCATTACTACAGACGACATTACTACTGGGGGCAATACTACACAGGGGCATTACCATTAAGGGCATTATTAATGGGAGCACTACTAATGAGGGCATTGGAAAGAGGGCACTTCATAAGGGGCATCACTCCTGGGGACATAAGGGCACTACTAATGGGGGCATTGCATAAGGGGCACTACCACTGTGGGCACTACCAGTACAGTGGACATTGCATAAAGAGCACTACTACTGTGGGCATTGTAAAAGGGGCACTACTGCTGTGGACATTGTGTATTACGGGTGCTACTACTGTGGGCATTATGTGTATTAGGGGTGCTACTTCTGCGGGCATTATTACTATTGTGTGACCACGCACCTTTTCGGGGCGCACGCCAACGGCGCGCGCAATACCTTATTGCATGGGCGTCGGGGGGGGGGGGGGGGGGGGGGGGAGTTCCACCACCTCTCTAGGACTGCTTTAAGCACTGGTTATATTGTTTATGTGCAGGGTAAATACTGGCTGCTTTATTTTACACTGCAATTTAGATTTCAGTTTGAACACACCCCACCCAAATCTAACTCTCTCTGCACATGTTATATTTGCCCCCCCCCCCCCCCCCCCCCCCTGCAGTGCACATGGTTTTGCCCATCTGCTAACAAATTTGCTGCTACGATCAGGTCTGAATTAGGCCCTATGTGACAATGGAGCAAGAGCTGAATGCAACTTTGGTTTATGTAGAGTGACCACCTTTTTAAACTGTTTATGCTGCCGCCATGACTGGGAGTGAGTGTTTACAGAGGGTTTTTTCCTATGCTGACAAAGGACTTTAATTAATATTCAATATGAAATGAAGAGTAAAATTAGACAAAGAAAATTGTATTGACCGAACATTTCACGTTCAGCTTCTGTAGTAACAATCACGCATTTAGCTTCAGCTTCCTTGTAGAAAATGTGACTGAACGTACTGTACAATGGCCCTCATTCCGAGTTGATTGCTCGCAAGGCGATTTTAGCAGAGTTACACACGCTAAGCCGCCGCCTACTGGGAGTGAATCTTAGCTTCTTAAAATTGCGACCGATGTATTCGCAATATTGCGATTACAAACTACTTAGCAGTTTCAGAGTAGCTTCAGACTTACTCGGCATCTGCGATCAGTTCAGTGCTTGTCGTTCCTGGTTTGACGTCACAAACACACCCAGCGTTCGCCCAGACACTCATCCGTTTCTCCGGCCACTCCTGCGTTTTTTCCGGAAACGGTAGCGTTTTTAACCACACGCCCCTGAAACGCCGTGTTTCCGCCCAGTAACACCCATTTCCTGTCAATCACATTACGATCGCCGGAGCGAAGAAAAAGCCGTGAGTAAAAATACTATCTTCATTGTTAAATTACTTGGCGCAGTCGCAGTGCGAATATTGCGCATGCGTACTAAGCGGAATTTCACTGCGATGCGATGAAATATACCGAGCGAACGACTCGGAATGAGGGCCAATGTTAGCATTACAGTCTTACCATGGAGATTGTTAGCACACCAAATTGTAGGGTTGGAAGAAGCAATAACTGTGAGAGAACTCAATTAGCCTTATTCTCAAACTCGAGAAAACAAATACAGGCTAGTAATTAGTAGTGATGAGCGGGTTCGGATCCTCGGGATCCGACCCGCCCGAACTTCACCTTTTTTTTACACGGGTCCGAGTGACTCGGATCCTCCCGCCTTGCTCGGTTAACCCGAGTGCACCCGAACGTCATCATCCCGCTGTCGGATTCTCGCGAGATTCGGATTCTATATAAGGAGCCGCGCGTCGCCGCCATTTTCACACGTGCATTGAGATTGATAGGGAGAGGACGTGGCTGGCGTCCTCTCCGTTATATTAGAAAAGAACAGAGTAAACTGAGTGACTTAGTTATGTGGGGAGGATTGGGGACGGGGAGCAGCTGTTAGGGAGTACAGTGCAGGGTTTACCACCAGTGAGTTAGTTTAATCCTTTGTTTCTCTGCCTGAAAAAAACGCTCCACCATATCTGTGCTCAGTGTGCTGCACTGCTGCATGATAAATCTGTGCTGAGTGCACTGCTCACACTGCCTAATTGTGGGGACTGGGGAGCAGTTATAGCAGGAGTACAGTGCACAGTTTTGCTGACAGTGACCACCAGTCCAGTATACGTTTGTCTGCCTGAAAAACACTCCTGTGGTAATTTTTTTTTCTTCTTCATACTAGTTTAGCAGTCTGCTGACAGTGTCCACCAGGTCCGTTATATACAGTATATTATATATATAAGCAGTACGGTAGGCCACGGCTGTACCTACCTCTGTGTCGTCAGTGCACTCGTCGTCCATAAGTAATATAATACTATACTTACTATCCATCCATCTACATTGTATTGTATACCTACCTGTGGTGGGTTTTTTTTTCTTCATACTAGTTTAGCAGTCTGCTGACAGTGTCCACCAGGTCCGTTATATACAGTATATTATATATATATAAGCAGTACGGTAGGCCACGGGTGTACCTACCTCTGTGTCATCAGTGCACTCGTCGTCCATAAGTAATATAATACTATACTATCCATCCATCTACATTGTATACCTACCTGTGGTGGGGTTTTTTTTCTTCATACTAGTTTAGCAGTCTGCTGACAGTGTCCACCAGGTCCGTTATATACAGTATATTATATATATAAGCAGTACGGTAGGCCACGGCTGTACCTACCTCTGTGTCATCAGTGCACTCGTCGTCCATAAGTAATATAATACTATACTTACTATCCATCCATCTACATTGTATACCTACCTGTGGTGGGTTTTTTTTTCTTCATACTAGTTTAGCAGTCTGCTGACAGTGTCCACCAGGTCCGTTATATACAGTGTATTATATATATATAAGCAGTACGGTAGGCCACGGCTGTACCTACCTCTGTGTCGTCAGTGCACTCGTCGTCCATAAGTAATATAATACTATACTTACTATCCATCCATCTACATTGTATAACTACCTGTGGTGGGGTTTTTTTTCTTCATACTAGTTTAGCAGTCTGCTGACAGTGTCCACCAGGTCCGTTATATACAGTATATTATATATATATAAGCAGTACGGTAGGCCACGGCTGTACCTACCTCTGTGTCGTCAGTGCACTCGTCGTCCATAAGTAATATAATACTATACTTACTATCCATCCATCTACATTGTATTGTATACCTACCTGTGGTGGTTTTTTTTTTCTTCATACTAGTTTAGCAGTCTGCTGACAGTGTCCACCAGGTCCGTTATATACAGTATATTATATATATAAGCAGTACGGTAGGCCACGGCTGTACCTACCTCTGTGTCATCAGTGCACTCGTCGTCCATAAGTAATATAATACTATACTTACTATCCATCCATCTACATTGTATACCTACCTGTGGTGGGTTTTTTTTTCTTCATACTAGTTTAGCAGTCTGCTGACAGTGTCCACCAGGTCCGTTATATACAGTGTATTATATATATAAGCAGTACGGTAGGCCACGGCTGTACCTACCTCTGTGTCGTCAGTGCACTTGTTGTCCATAAGTAATATAATACTATAGTTACTATCCATCCATCTACATTGTATAACTACCTGTGGTGGGGTTTTTTTTCTTCATACTAGTTTAGCAGTCTGCTGACAGTGTCCACCAGGTCCGTTATATACAGTATATTATATATATAAGCAGTACGGTAGGCCACGGCTGTACCTACCTCTGTGTCGTCAGTGCACTCGTCGTCCATAAGTAATATAATACTATACTTACTATCCATCCATCTACATTGTATACCTACCTGTGGTGGGTTTTTTTTTCTTCATACTAGTTTAGCAGTCTGCTGACAGTGTCCACCAGGTCCGTTATATACAGTATATTATATATATATAAGCAGTACGGTAGGCCACAGCTGTACCTACCTCTGTGTCGTCAGTGCACTCGTCGTCCATAAGTAATATAATACTATACTTACTATCCATCCATCTACATTGTATTGTATACCTACCTGTGGTGGGGTTTTTTTTCTTCATACTAGTTTAGCAGTCTAAAAAGGAAAGTTGCAGCGCATATAGATTAGAATTAATAAGATTCTATTTATTAAAACACATATAAAAATAAAAATATATATATTTAAACAAACTGTGCAATTTATACCACCGGCCGGTCAGTACATTTTTACAATAATTGATGCATGCATATACCAAATGTAGCATAAATTGTAACAAATTGCTTCCTCTCTGTTCAATATCTTTAAGCAATAAAATTATAATATAATCTGATATATCTGATAATTATACAGACTGGGTAATGCGCTCAGAAGTTTTTCCTTTGAGATTATATATCAGTCATTTTTGGTGAAGAAGATGATGATAGTAAGATATATTTCTCACTTCAGGTGCAGGTAATTATGCTGTGAATAACTGCAACCTGTAATTGAGCCGGTGCTCTCACTGAAAATGTGTCTGGCCAGACGTAAATACAATGCGGTCTCACCACTCCTGTGCATGGATACTTTCACCTGAAATGTCCTCCCGGCTGCTGGTGCTCTCAACCTTTTATTGTGCAGTCATCTCTGGGGGATCGTATAATTCATCTCATTCTGATGAAGCCGCTGAACCCGGAGGGAGGCGGGGAAACGCGTTAACCACTCATTCAGACTGTCATACTGCTGTCCGGAGGTCTTTTCAGCAAAATCTTACACTCCATTGAGATGCTATTGGAATTCTTCACCGCTTATACGATCCCCCAGAGATGACTGCACAATAAAAGGTTGAGAGCACCAGCAGCCGGGAGGACATTTCAGGTGAAAGTATCCATGCACAGGAGTGGTGAGACCGCATTGTATTTACGTCTGGCCAGACACATTTTCAGTGAGAGCACCGGCTCAATTACAGGTTGCAGTTATTCACAGCATAATCACCTGCACCTGAAGTGAGAAATATATCTTACTATCATCATCTTCTTCACCAAAAATGACTGATATATAATCTCAAAGGAAAAACTTCTGAGCGCATTACCCAGTCTGTATAATTATCAGATATATCAGATTATATTATAATTTTATTGCTTAAAGATATTGAACAGAGAGGAAGCAATTTGTTACAATTTATGCTACATTTGGTATATGCATGCATCAATTATTGTAAAAATGTACTGACCGGCCGGTGGTATAAATTGCACAGTTTGTTTAAATATATATATTTTTATTTTTATATGTGTTTTAATAAATAGAATCTTATTAATTCTAATCTATATGCGCTGCAACTTTCCTTTTTTGCTTGTTTGATTTTTTAATCTAATAGGGGTGAGTAGCCCTATGTTGCTGGCAGCATATTGATTAGGAGTGACAGAGCGCCAGATTCAGCATTTTGTTGTTTAGTTTAGCAGTCTGCTGACAGTGTCCACCAGGTCCGTTATATACAGTATATTATATATATATAAGCAGTACGGTAGGCCACGGGTGTACCTACCTCTGTGTCGTCAGTGTACTCGTCGTCCATAAGTAATATAATACTATACTATCCATCCATCTACATTGTATACCTACCTGTGGTGGGTTTTTTTTTCTTCATACTAGTTTAGCAGTCTGCTGACAGTGTCCACCAGGTCCGTTATATACAGTATATTATATATATAAGCAGTACGGTAGGCCACGGCTGTACCTACCTCTGTGTCATCAGTGCACTCGTCGTTCATAAGTAATATAATACTATACTTACTATCCATCCATCTACATTGTATACCTACCTGTGGTGGTTTTTTTTTTCTTCATACTAGTTTAGCAGTCTGCTGACAGTGTCCACCAGGTCCGTTATATACAGTGTATTATATATATAAGCAGTACGGTAGGCCACGGCTGTACCTACCTCTGTGTCGTCAGTGCACTCGTCGTCCATAAGTAATATAATACTATACTATCCATCCATCTACATTGTATACCTACCTGTGGTGGGTTTTTTTTTTTCTTCATACTAGTTTAGCCGTCTGCTGACAGTGTCCACCAGGTCCGTTATATACAGTATATTATATATATAAGCAGTACGGTAGGCCACGGCTGTACCTACCTCTGTGTCGTCAGTGCACTCGTCGTCCATAAGTAATATAATACTATACTTACTATCCATCCATCTACATTGTATAACTACCTGTGGTGGGTTTTTTTTTCTTCATACTAGTTTAGCAGTCTGCTGACAGTGTCCACCAGGAACGTTATATACAGTATATTATATATATAAGCAGTACGGTAGGCCACGGCTGTACCTACCTCTGTGTTGTCAGTGCACTCGTCGTCCATAAGTAATATAATACTATACTTACTATCCATCCATCTACATTGTATACCTACCTGTGGTGGGTTTATTTTTCTTCATACTAGTTTAGCAGTCTGCTGACAGTGTCCACCAGGTCCGTTATATACAGTATATTATATATATAAGCAGTACGGTAGGCCACGGCTGTACCTACCTCTGTGTCGTCAGTGCACTCGTCGTCCATAAGTAATATAATACTATACTATCCATCCATCTACATTGTATACTTGTGGTGGCTTTTAGTTGTGCGCATTAAAATATGGAGAACAAAAATGTGGAGGTTAAAAAAATAGGGAAAGATCAAGATCCACTTCCACCTCGTGCTGAAGCTGCTGCCACTAGTCATGGCCGAGACGATGAAATGCCATCAACGTCGTCTGCCAAGGTCGATGCCCAATGTCATAGTACAGAGCATGTAAAATCCAAAACACAAAAGATCAGTAAAAAAATGACCCAAAAATCAAAATGAAAAGCGTCTGAGGAGAAGCGTAAACTTGCCAATATGCCATTTACGACACGGAGTGGCAAGGAACGGCTGAGGCCCTGGCCTATGTTCATGGCTAGTGGTTCAGCTTCACATGAGGATGGAAGCACTCATCCTCTCGCTAGAAAAAAAAAAAGACTTGCGGCAAAAGCACAGCAAAGAACTGTGCGTTCTTCGAAATCACAAATCCCAAAGGAGAGTCCAATTGTGTCGGTTGCGATGCCTGACCTTCCCAACACTGGACGGGAAGAGCTTGCGCCTTCCACCATTTGCACGCCCCCTGCAAGTGCTGGAAGGAGCACCCGCAGTCCAGTTCCTGATAGTCAAATTGAAGATGTCACTGTTGAAGTACACCAGGATGAGGATATGGGTGTTGCTGGCGCTGGGGAGGAAATTGACAAGGAGGATTCTGATGGTGAGGTGGTTTGTTTAAGTCAGGCACCCGGGGAGACACCTGTTGTCCGTGGGAGGAATATGGCCATTGACATGCCTGGTCAAAATACAAAAAAAATCAGCTCTTCAGTGTGGAATTATTTCAACAGAAATGCGGACAACAGGTGTCAAGCCGTGTGTTGCCTTTGTCAAGCTGTAATAAGTAGGGGTAAGGACGTTAACCACCTCGGAACATCCTCCCTTATACGTCACCTGCAGTGCATTCATAATAAGTCAGTGACAAGTTCAAAAACTTTGGGCGACAGCAGAAGCAGTCCACTGACCAGTAAATCCCTTCCTCTTGTAACCAAGCTCGCGCAAACCACACCACCAACTCCCTCAGTGTCAATTTCCTCCTTACCCAGGAAAGCCAATAGTCCTGCAGGCCATGTCACTGGCAAGTCTGACGAGTCCAAACCTGCCTGGGATTCCTCCGATGCATCCTTGAGTGTAACGCCTACTGCTGCTGGCGCTGCTGTTGTTGCTGCTGGGAGTCGATCGTCATCCCAGAGGGGAAGTCGGAAGACAACTTGTACTACTTCCAGTAAGCAATTGACTGTCCAACAGTCCTTTGCGAGGAAGATGAAATATCACAGCAGTCATCCTGTTGCAAAGCGGATAACTGAGGCCTTGACAACTATGTTGGTATTAGACGTGCGTCCAGTATCCGCCGTTAGTTCACAGGGAACTAGACAATTGCTTGAGGTAGTGTGCCCCCGTTACCAAATACCATCTAGGTTCCACTTCTCTAGGCAGGCGATACCGAGAATGTACACGGACGTCAGAAAAAGACTCACCAGTGTCCTAAAAAATGAAGTTGTACCCAATGTCCACATAACCACGGACATGTGGACAAGTGGAGCAGGGCAGACTCAGGACTACATGACTGTGACAGCCCACTGGGTAGATGTATTGCCTCCTGCTGCAAGAACAGCAGCGGCGGCACCAGTAGCAGCATCTCGCAAACGCTAACTCGTTCCTAGGCAGGCTACGCTTTGTATCACCGCTTTCCAGAATACGCACACAGCTGAAAACCTCTTACGGCAACTGAGGAAGATCATCGCAGAATGGCTTACCCCAATTGGACTCTCCTGGGGATTTGTGGCATCGGACAACGCCAGCAATATTGTGCGTGCATTACATCTGGGCAAATTCCTGCACGTCCCATGTTTTGCACATACCTTGAATTTGGTGGTGCAGAATTATTTAAAAAACGACAGGGGTGTGCAAGAGATGCTGTCGGTGGCCAGAAGAATTGCGGGCCACTTTCGGCGTACAGGCACCGCGTACAGAAGACTGGAGCACCACCAAAAACACCTGAACCTGCCCTGCCATCATCTGAAGCAAGAGGTGGTAACGAGGTGGAATTCAACCCTCTACATGCTTCAGAGGATGGAGGAGCAGCAAAAGGCCATTCAAGCCTATACATCTGGCCACGATATAGGCAAAGGAGGTGGAATGCACCTGTCTCAAGCGCAGTGGAGAATGATTTCAACGTTGTGCAAGGTTCTGCAACCTTTTGAACTTGCCACACGTGAAGTCAGTTCAGACACTGCCAGCCTGAGTCAGGTCATTCCCCTCATCAGGCTTTTGCAGAAGAAGCTGGAGGCATTGAAGGAGGAGCTAAAACAGAGCGATTCCGCTAGGCATGTGGGACTTGTGGATGGAACCCTTCATTCGCTTAACCAGGATTCACGGGTGGTCAATCTGTTGAAATCAGAGCACTACATTTTGGCCACCGTGCTCGATCCTAGATTTAAAACCTACGTTGGATCTCTCTTTCCGGCAGACACAAGTCTGCAGAGGTTCAAAGAACTGCTGGTGAGAAAATTGTCAAGTCAAGCGGAACGCGACCCGTCAACATCTCCTCCTTCACATTCTCCCGTGACTGGGGGTGCGAGGAAAAGGCTAAGAATTCCGAGCCCACCCGCTGGCGGTGATGCAGGGCAGTCTGGAGCGACTGCTGATGCTGACATCTGGTCCGGACTGAAGGACCTGCCAACGATTACGGACATGTCGTCTACTGTCACTGCATATGATTCTCTCACCATTGAAAGAATGGTGGAGGATTATATGAGTGACCGCATCCAAGTAGGCACGTCAGACAGTCCGTACGTATACTGGCAGGAAAAAGAGGCAATTTGGAGGCCCTTGCACAAACTGGCTTTATTCTACCTAAGTTGCCCTCCCTCCAGTGTGTACTCTGAAAGAGTGTTTAGTGCCGCCGCTCACCTTGTCAGCAATCGGCGTACGAGGTTACTTCCAGAAAATGTGGAGAAGATGATGTTCATTAAAATGAATTATAATCAATTCCTCCATGGAGACATTCACCAGCAGCAATTGCCTCCACAAAGTACACGGGGACCTGAGATGGTGGATTCCAGTGGGGACGAATTAATAATCTGTGAGGAGGGGGATGTACACAATGAAAGGGGTGATGAATCGGACGATGATGATGAGGTGGACATCTTGCCTCTGTAGAGCCAGTTTGTGCAAGGATAGATTGATTGCTTCTTTTTTGGTGGGGGCCCAAACCAACCAGTCATTTCAGTCACAGTCGTGTGGCAGACCCTGTCGCTGAAATGATGGGTTCGTTAAAGTGTGCATGTCCTGTTTTTACAACATAAGGGTGGGTGGGAGGGCCCAAGGACAATTCCATCTTGCACCTCTTTTTTCTTTCATTTTTCTTTGCGTCATGTGCTGTTTGGGGAGTATTTTTTTAAGTGCCATCCTGTCTGACACTGCAGTGCCACTCCTAGATGGGCCAGGTGTTTGTGTCGGCCACTAGGGTCGCTTAGCTTAGTCGTCACACAGCTACCTCATTGCACCTCTTTTTTTCTTTGCGTCATGTGCTGTTTGGGGAGTATTTTTTGGAAGGGCCATCCTGCGTGACACTGCAGTGACACTCCTAGATGGGCCAGGTGTTTGTGTCGGCCACTTGGGTCGCTTAGCTTAGTCACACAACGACTTTGGTGCAGCTCTTTTTTTCTTTGCATCATGTGCTGTTTGGGGACTATTTTTTTAAGTGCCATCCTGTCTGACACTGCAGTGCCACTCCTAGATGGGCCAGGTGTTTGTGTCGGCCACTAGGGTCGCTTAGCTTAGTCACACAACGACTTTGGTGCAGCTCTTTTTTTCTTTGCATCATGTGCTGTTTGGGGACTATTTTTTTAAGTGCCATCCTGCCTGACACTGCAGTGCCACTCCTAGATGGGCCAGGTGTTTGTGTCGGCACTTGTGTCGCTTAGCTTAGCCATCCAGCGACCTCGGTGCAAATTTTAGGACTAAAAATAATATTGTGAGGTGTGAGGTGTTCAGAATAGACTGAAAATGAGTGGAAATTATGGTTATTGAGGTTAATAATACTATGGGATCAAAATGACCCCCAAATTCTATGATTTAAGCTGTTTTTTAGGGTTTTTTGAAAAAAACACCCGAATCCAAAACACACCCGAATCCGACAAAAAAAATTCGGTGAGGTTTTGCCAAAACGCGTTCGAACCTAAAACACGGCCACGGAACCGAACCCAAAACCAAAACACAAAACCCGAAAAATTTCAGGTGCACATCACTAGTAATTAGTCAAGTGACTGTCAGTTTTCCAAACGCTGCAAGCACTGATGTTCAATCTCACGTTACCACTGACAAAAATAACATGATCATTGGTTAACCATTTAAAAAAATTTAACTTCATATTCTTTCACTAGTAGGTCAGTAATATTTTGAACCCATCATTCATCAGGTGGCAAGCATGCAAAATTGTCTTCCTCTCAGCCCCCTATTTTCTCTTCCCCTTTTTTCTCTCCTTCCCTCTTTTTCACACTCCCTCTGTTTTTTCTCTCCTCCTCTTCATTCCCCCCTCACCCCCTCTTTTCTTTTTACCCAGATAAGATGTACTAAGCCTAGGAAAATGATAAAGTGGAAAGAGTTAAACTACCAAGCAATCAGCTCCTGTAATTTTTCAAACACAGCTGTAATGTGCCAGTTAGGAGCTGATTGGCTGGTAGTTTATCTCTCTATCTCCACTTTATCACTCTCCAAGGCTTGGTACACCTCCCTCCTCCCCCCCCCCCACCCCTACTTCTCACATCTTGTGCTCATCACCTCTTTCCAACAGATCCAAGCTACATGGGGAGATAGTCAGGCTCTGGGGTCCCCCTGCTCACCATGTGCCATGACCTCCATCTTATGCTTCGTGGGCACAAACAGCAGTTTTGTAGCGATGCAGTTTGAACATGCCAGCAGAAGAAGCATCATTAGTGGCTGGGGGACCCCTAGCATGAGGCCCGCACAACTTTCACAGTGCAGGTCTGGTACACACGCTGTGTAGGTTGTTCATAGTTTTCATTAGAAAATGACACTGGCATCATCTATATCCTCTAATGAGATTATAAAGTATCTATTTTTTAATGCACTGTTGTTAGAAATGACACTAGACTGTTGTGAGAAATATGGTAATGTTTGCCTATACAAATAGCTTGTAGCATTTTCTCTCTACTTTTTATAAAGCCTAATGACTTTGTGACTTTTAAGGATAAAGTCTAAAATAGCGATGGCTGTGTGTAGGGGGAAGCATTCGATATCCCGGCTATCGGGATCCCGGCGCTCAGCATACCGGCGCCAGGATCCCAGCCGCCGGGATACCGGCAACAATTCTCCCTCTTGGGGTGTCCATGACACCCCTGGAGGGAGAATAAATAGCGTGGCGTGTGTAGCACGCCACCGTGCCCACAGCATGGAGAGTGCAGTGAACCCGCAAGGTGCTCTTTTGCGCTCGCTCTGCTGCCGGCATTCCGGCGGTCGGGATCCCGGCACCAGTATGATGGGCACTGGGATCCTGACAGCCGGGATATCATAGTAAACCCCCTTGTAGAATGTCAAGTAAAATGCTTTATTATGTATAATCAGCTCCTTATATAGCGCAGCATACTGCTTGCACAGAGCTACAAAGATTGTAACATTTAACATGACTGAAAAATGCATTGAGTCAGTAAATTAAAGGCAGTCAGTGAAAGAGACAGATGATCAATATTGACTATGGACTATCTATGCAAGAAATGCTCAGTAGCCCTTGGTCTGAGAATGTAAGAAATTGGAAGACATATTTTACAGCTGGATAGAGATCTAAGGCAAAATGATTAGCCACGCACAAATCATACTGGCGGGCAACATTGATTTAAAGGTGCATTATCTTGGAAACAGTCTTACCCCTGTAAATTCTGCCCTTCTTGTTTATTTTTTGAGAATACAGTAATTAATTTGAGAATGTTGTCATTGCTTCTAGACTATACAGTCTATCTACAACTGCCACATGTGTTAGCAAATCAGGTACTGTGGCATGTATTATGTTTATTTGCAAATTACTTATCTTTAAACATCTTTATTTTTAGTAGTGTTGTCTGTGAGTTGGGACATATTTGTGTGAGCGCAGCCTAACCTCTGACTGATCTCATGGTTAGGACATTTTGGCCAACTTTTCAGTTCTCATTGTTGACTCACTTAGAAGGCAGATTATTTTGAAAAGACATATATTCCTGTCAGGAAAAAAAATATCTCCTCTACATAAAAGAGCTGGTCATTAGCCTGTTCTGTTTGGCACTTGGGTATTGTTAAATGAAGGACTGTTCCATCTGGGAGCATGACTTTACATGCCAATTAAATTTCTCTGCTCCATGCATTAATATGATGTTATCGGGCTGGAATTAATATAGGAACTGTGCTAGAACTGGTATTGCACTCACACCGGGCTGGGACCGACTGCTGGTAAAGACTTTGGTAGTGAAGTAGCTAGGTCGCTGGAAGACAAATCCTAGGAATCTGTCCGTCAGTAGTCAGCCTTGTGAAGTGGCTTGAAATGCAACGTTTCTCAGGCGATATGTTGTTACACCATTAGTCCCTTTTTATAACCTGGACTGGGTTGGAATTGTAGGAAACAGTCAGCTGGGAAATGCAGAGATTTCCATTAGACGATCAGTGGTCAGCTGATGGAATCCCACATGGCTGTGCCTAGTGATAGGAGCCAGCGGTAACACTGTGGGACCCCTGAATCCCCAAAGTCACCGCCACGCTGAGGCCCCACCAGAGACGCATCACCTAAGGACATCACAGACCGGGACCCCCACCAGGTCAAGACAGCACAACATTGTAGTGAGTACCCGCATGCTGCAGAGCGAATTCTGACAGTACCCCTCCTTTTTAGAGAGACCTCTGGACACCTTTTAGGTTTTGATGGATTCTTGGTAGGCTCGAACAAGCTGTGGTGCAGGAACTTCCGTGGAATTGATCCAAGTTCTTTCTGAGTGGCTCAATACCTGCCCAGAATCTGCATTGACCTTTTTCTGTACTTTTTGCTTGACTACCTGAAGATATGCATATGCACTGCCCAGGACCCACGTACATTCATTCTGAATTTCAGGTTTATTCCTTTGATTTGTGTTTTGTTTTTTTGTTAGTGTGCACTGTGGGCGTGGGTTTTTTTTGTGCAGATTTGCGTTTACTTTACAAATGTTTGCAAATTTGCTTTTGCTAATACATTTGTGTTCAACCTTGAATTAGGTCATAAGTCCAGTATTTACAAACTTATATGGAGCCTGTAAAAAATATTTTTTTTCTATTTTTTTGTATCAATAACAACTTCATTTATCTTCAGTTTCAAACTTGAAATTTTCACCATGTCTTAGAATCACATGGACCTTTACTTGATCCAAAAACTCAATTTTTACTATTTTGAAACTCAACATTTTTAGGGATAAAGTTGGTAAAATTTTGAAAGACGTAATTTTCAAAATCTTAAAAAAACCAATAGGACACAAATGTCAGACTACAATATTTTTGGTAACTAATTGCTAGCACATAAAATACTGTGCAAAAGTTTTAGGCAGGTGTGGAAAAAAATATGCAAAGTAAGAATGCTTTAAAAAAATACAAATGTTAATAGTTTATTTTTTATCAATTAACAAAATGCAAAGTAAGTGAATAGAAGAGAAATCTAAATTAAATCAATAGTTGGTATGACTACCCTTTGCCTTCAAAAAAGGATCAATTCTTCTTCTTGGTATACTTGCACAAAGTCAGGGATTTTGTAGGATTATAATCATACCAAACAGGTGATAATGGTCTTCATTTTCATATGTAGGTTGAAACAGTCATTAACTGAAACAGAAACAGCTGTGTAGAAGGCTTAAAAGTGGATGAGGAACAGCCAAACTCTGCTACAAAGGTGAGGTTATGGAAGACAGTTTCATGTCACAGGTTATACCCCATGACAAGACTGAGCACAGCAACAAGACACAAGGTAGATATACTGCATCAGCAAGGTCTCCCCCAGGCAAAGATTTCAAAGCAGACTGGGGTTTGAAGAAGTACTCTTAAAGCTCTTTTGAAAAAGCACAAAGAAACGGGCAATGTTGGGGACTGTAGACGCATTGGTTGGCCAAGGAAACTTAGTGCATCAGATGAAAGACACATCATACTTACTTCTCTTCAAAATCGGAGATGTACAGCAGTGCCATCAGCTCAGAAATGGCAGAAACCAGTGGAACCCAGGTACACCCATCTACTGTCCGGAGAAGTCTGGCCAGAAGTGGTCTTCAAGGAAGAATTGTGGTAAAAAAATCCATACCTTCGATATAGAAACAAGGCCAAGTGACTCAACTATGCATATAACATAGAAACTGGGGTGCAGAAAAGTGTCAGCTGGCGCTCTGGACTGATAAGTCAAAATTGTAAAAATTTGGCTGTAACAGAAGGCAGTTTGTTTATCAAAGGGCTGGATTTATCGAAGGGCTGGAGAGCAGTACAATAATGAGTGTATGCAGGCAACAGTGAAGCATGGTGGATGTTCCTTGCAAGTTTGGGGCTGCATTTCAGCAAATGGAGTTGGTGATTTGGTCAGAATTAATGGTGGGCATCAATGCTCAGAAATACAGGCAGGTACTTATTCATCACACCGTACCATCAATGAGGCATCTGATTGGCTCCAAATTTATTCTGCAGCAGGACGATGACCTCACGTCATTAAGAACTATCTTCCGCGTAAAGAAGGACAAGGTGTTCTGGAAGTGATGATTTGGGCCACACAGAGCCCTGATCTCAACATCATTGAATATATCTGGGATTACATGAAGAGACAGAAGGATTTGAGAAAGCCTACATCCACAGAAGATCTGTGTTAGTTCTCCAAGATGTTTGTGTGTAGACAATGTGTGACACTGGGTGTGTAGACGATATGTGACACTGGCATCTCCCAGCTGATACTCACATAATATATCTGGCATAGCAGTAAGGCCAGGCCTTCCTCCTGCCCATCATGTAGAAAACGGCCCATGTAACACCAGAAGACAGAAGTGTGGCTGTGAATAGTTTACGGTGGTTTAATGCACCAAGCGTGGAAATATTTACTTAAATTTAATTTTTAAAGTAATACTTCTGTATACTGTATGTAATGTGTGGAGCTGCAGCACCTGGAGTTAACTGTTAAGTCCCAGCATTGTTAGGCAAGTGCACAACTAAAGGATCTCTTATTCTACTCCCATATATATATATATATATATATAGTGTATATATATATATATATATATATATATATATATATATATATGGGAGTAGAATAAGAGATCCTTTTTGCGCTCTAAAATTGGACCTATACCTTTGATTGTACTCAATAATTTTATTAAGGGGCAAGCTTCTACACAGAGATGGTCCCCTGTCGAACAAGACCAAAAATAGAAATCAAGAAATAGTATATCTCTGTGGAGCGCACTTAATGACTGAAATAAATATATTTATGTATAATACAATTTAATATGGTTATATTGGTTTCTGACAAAAAGAGGATGACATCACACAAACACCCTTTAAACTTTAAAACATCTATTGCTTTTTATTGCTAAAATAATTAAATTTCAATACTGATAAAAAATGATGTACACTTTTACAATGTGTTATTGCTCATTACAGCCAAAAAATTGAATAACAACTTTTCCACTTTTGGATCTTTGTGTATGAGGACACACAAGGAGAGCTGCTGGGAAATAAAAGAAGCTTAATATTATTTATCCCATTGCCGGATCCTCATATATATTTTTTGGACATATGAAAGTATTATAGGTAAATTAAATAAAAATTTGGACAAATTAATTACAAGCCTTTGGAAGATTAATATTAACCATCAGATGGTCGCAAATAGGAAGATTCATGAAATACTACAAAACTATGGAAGTTAATTATACATAATAATTCTTAGTAAAATATGGATTATAATTTTGTGAAAATACAGCTGTTTCAAACTAATTAATTGCCTTTTCATAAAAAACACTCCTGAAGAAGTCGACATACGACGAAACGCGTTGAGTGTAAAAATCTTTTATTGTTTGGAAAAGTTGTTATTCAATTTTTTGGCTGTAATGAACAATAACACATTGTAAAAGTGTACATCATTTTTTATCAGTATTGAATTTTAATTATTTTAGCAATAAAAAGCAATAGATGTTTTAAAGTTTAAAGGGTGTTTGTGTGATGTCATCCTCTTTTTGTCAGAAACCAATATAACCATATTAAATTGTATTATACATAAATATATTTATTTCAGTCATTAAGTGCGCTCCACAGAGATATACTATTTCTTGATATATATATATATATATATATATATATATACTGTATATATTTAATGTATATATAGTACATTGTATTGTATATTTATGTTTAATAGCAGGTTAATTAAATGTTTAAACACAATGAGCGATAAATTCTGTTTTTTGGTGCTGCGCTCAATCCTATGTTGTGAAGGAATGTAAGTGATTGGAGTCAGAATGTGAAATGCAGAATTTACTGTGTCAGCGGTGTTTGATAAATAAATCCTGCCGCTGTGGGTGTGTGTGTGTGTGTGTGTGTGTGTGTGTGTGTGTGTGTGTGTGTGTGTGTGTGTGTGTGTGTGTGTGTGTGTGTGTGTGTGTAGTACTATACAGTATATGTGTGTTTAAAAGATGTAGCTTATAAAGGCAAAATTGTATTTTGTTTTCTGGTATTTTTGAGAGCGACAGTCTGTGAAGCATTTGCATGTTAATTAAGCATTTGAGGTCAAGAGGATGTTATAATGACCAAACACATTTCTTTAGCTTTATTCACACCAGGGGGTATCCTGTGTGTTTGTGTGTAGAAGTTCCTGTGAAAATATCCAATTGGTTAAGTTATTGTAAATTGTATATCTTCTAGAATATCATAAGTACCTCGAACTAGTATGTAAGAGATCCTGTCCGAGCTATCTTCCGAGAAATAAATATCATTCTGCTTTAAGATTCTGCATGAGTTTATTGCCTGTTAAAAACTTGTGAATAAAGATACAGATAAGAGCTAAAGGTGGGTACACACTAGTAGATATATCTGCAGATCAATTGATCTGCAGATATATCTAAGGACAAATCGGGCAGTGTGCTGTGCATACACACTGCCCAATCCATCGGGGACTGACATCATGAACTGGGCGGGCTGTCAATCACCGCCGGCCGCCGCAGCATGTGTACGGGCGGTCAGCCGACCACCCCGTACACACACAGCGAAGCGCCAATAAATCGGTAGATATATTGGCCGTCGGCTGTGCTGCGCGGCCGACGCGATACGTCTGTGAACGACGGAGTTCACAGACGTATCGGCTGTACACACTGGCCGATGGTCCCGTGATAAATCGGCCGTTCAAGAGAACGGACGATATATCGACCAGTGTGTACTAGTGATGTGCACCGGAAATTTTTCGGGTTTTGTGTTTTGGTTTTGGGTTCGGTTCCGCGGCCGTGTTTTGGGTTCGACCGCGTTTTGGCAAAACCTCACCGAATTTTTTTTGTCGGATTCGGGTGTGTTTTGGATTCGGGTGTTTTTTTCAAAAAACCCTAAAAAACAGCTTAAATCATAGAATTTGGGGGTCATTTTGATCCCAAAGTATTATTAACCACAAAAACCATAATTTACACTCATTTTCAGTCTATTCTGAATACCTCACACCTCACAATATTATTTTTAGTCCTAAAATTTGCACCTAGGTCGCTGGATGACTAAGCTAAGCGACCCTAGTGGCCGACACAAACACCGGGCCCATCTAGGAGTGGCACTGCAGTGTCACGCAGGATGTCCCTTCCAAAAAACCCTCCCCAAACAGCACATGACGCAAAGAAAAAAAGAGGCGCAATGAGGTAGCTGTGTGAGTAAGATAAGCGACCCTAGTGGCCGACACAAACACCGGGCCCATCTAGGAGTGTCACTGCAGTGTCACGCAGGATGGCCCTTCCAAAAAACATTCCACAAACAGCACATGACGCAAAGAAAAATTAAAGAAAAAAGAGGTGCAAGATGGAATTGTCCTTGGGCCCTCCCACCCACCCTTATGTTGTATAAACAGGACATGCACACTTTAACCAACCCATCATTTCAGTGACAGGGTCTGCCACACGACTGTGACTGAAATGACGGGTTGGTTTGGACCCCCACCAAAAAAGAAGCAATTAATCTCTCCTTGCACAAACTGGCTCTACAGAGGCAAGATGTCCACCTCATCATCATCCTCCGATATATCACCGTGTACATCCCCCTCCTCACAGATTATCAATTCGTCCCCACTGGAATCCACCATCTCAGCTCCCTGTGTACTTTGTGGAGGCAATTGCTGCTGGTCAATGTCTCCACGGAGGAATTGATTATAATTCATTTTAATGAACATCATCTTCTCCACATTTTCTGGATGTAACCTCGTACGCCGATTGCTGACAAGGTGAGCGGCGGCACTAAACACTCTTTCGGAGTACACACTTGTGGGAGGGCAACTTAGGTAGAATAAAGCCAGTTTGTGCAAGGGCCTCCAAATTGCCTCTTTTTCCTGCCAGTATAAGTACGGACTGTGTGACGTGCCTACTTGGATGCGGTCACTCATATAATCCTCCACCATTCTTTCAATGGTGAGAGAATCATATGCAGTGACAGTAGACGACATGTCCGTAATCGTTGTCAGGTCCTTCAGTCCGGACCAGATGTCAGCATCAGCAGTCGCTCCAGACTGCCCTGCATCACCGCCAGCGGGTGGGCTCGGAATTCTGAGCCTTTTCCTCGCACCCCCAGTTGCGGGAGAATGTGAAGGAGGAGATGTTGACAGGTCGCGTTCCGCTTGACTTGACAATTTTCTCACCAGCAGGTCTTTCAACCCCAGCAGACTTGTGTCTGCCGGAAAGAGAGATCCAAGGTAGGCTTTAAATCTAGGATCGAGCACGGTGGCCAAAATGTAGTGCTCTGATTTCAACAGATTGACCACCCGTGAATCCTTGTTAAGCGAATTAAGGGCTCCATCCACAAGTCCCACATGCCTAGCGGAATCGCTCCGTGTTAGCTCCTCCTTCAATGTCTCCAGCTTCTTCTGCAAAAGCCTGATGAGGGGAATGACCTGACTCAGGCTGGCAGTGTCTGAACTGACTTCACGTGTGGCAAGTTCAAAGGGCATCAGAACCTTGCACAACGTTGAAATCATTCTCCACTGCACTTGAGACAGGTGCATTCCACCTCCTATATCGTGCTCAATTGTATAGGCTTGAATGGCCTTTTGCTGCTCCTCCAACCTCTGAAGCATATAGAGGGTTAAATTCCACCTCGTTACCACTTCTTGCTTCAGATGATGGCAGGGCAGGTTCAGTAGTTTTTGGTGGTGCTCCAGTCTTCTGTACGTGGTGCCTGTACGCCGAAAGTGTCCCGCAATTCTTCTGGCCACCGACAGCATCTCTTGCACGCCCCTGTCGTTTTTTTAAAAATTCTGCACCACCAAATTCGAGGTATGTGCAAAACATGGGACGTGCTGGAATTTGCCCATATTTAATGCACACACAATATTTCTGGCGTTGTCCGATGCCACAAATCCACAGGAGAGTCCAATTGGGGTAAGCCATTCCGCGATGATCTTCCTCAGTTGCCGTAAGAGGTTTTCAGCTGTGTGCGTATTCTGGAAAGCGGTGATACAAAGCGTAGCCTGCCTAGGAAAGAGTTGGCGTTTGCGAGATGCTGCTACTGGTGCCGCTGCTGCTGTTCTTGCGGCGGGAGTCCATACCAGGGACGTGCAGTCAGGGGAGGCAGGGGAGGCAGTGCCTCCCCTGTCATTAATGACTAAAATAATTCAAAGAAGATACTTCTGACAAATATTCTGTGTCAGAAGTATCTTCTTTGGCCTTTATATTATTTTAATAATTTTTATTGTGTCCAAAAATAGGTTTTTATGTGTTTCGGAGGCACCACTCTTGGTGCCTCTTGCTGTCGGTGTGAATGGGCCAGAAGCGGGGGGCGGAGCTAAGCATCAGGCTGTAAAAGCCCATTAAAAAAAACCTTGTAAGCGGCACCTGCTGTAAGTGCCTCTATGACAGGGGCGTGCTTTCAGCCCACATGAAAGCACGCCCCTGTCACTGAGTTTGATGTGACTGGACAGTGGGCAGGGCTGGAGTGGCTACCCGTCCCCAAACCACCTTCTTTCCCGGGGCCGGCTACCGCGAGCGCCTCGCCCTCCCCTCCGTGTCCCCCCTTTCCCCCCGAGCTTACACTAATGACAGCTGATAGTTCCCCCCCTAAGTTCTGACGCCAGTGTTAGCCACCCCGGGCCCTACCCAACCGATAGTGTCCGCCGGCCCGTACTGAGCTCGCTGGAGTATCCCGCCGCGGCATTACATGCCCTTAGGTCGCGTCATATGCGGGCTGCAGCGGAGGTCCTTTCCCCCCTCCCAGGGCAGGTCACCGGTCACACAGTGGTCAGGGGAATGCAGCCTATTACAAGCATTGGCCTAACAGCTGGTGCGGAGGTGCGGCACGCCCCCCACGCAAACCGAATGCACCCCGTCCCCCCGCAAACCGATGGCCCCCTCGCAGACTGCTTGCAGGCCGCATCCACTCTTGTGCAGGGAGGAGATGGGCGTGAGCTGCCGAGGAGCAGGACACATGACTTTCACAGCTTTAAAGAGGTGAGATCCTTCATCTTATTCTAACTTATACTTGCCGAGTCCCCACCACTACCCCCATCCTGCCCACTTCTTTCCACCACTACCCCCATCCTGCCCACTTCTTTCCACCACTACCCCCATCCTGCCCACTTCTTTCCACCACTACCCCCATCCTGCCCACTTCTTTCCACCACTACCCCCATCCTGCCCACTTCTTTCCACCACTACCCCCATCCTGCCCACTTCTTTCCACCACTACCCCCATCCTGCCCACTTCTTTCCACCACTACCCCCATCCTGCCCACTTCTTTCCACCACTACTCTCATCCTGCCACCCCTTCTATTACGTCCTGCTTGCCCCCTCTACTCTGCACAGGATACAGTAAAGTTTCTGATGAACAGTAGACAGATATACTGATGCTGGAATCCTGAAGGACACCACAAGCCCGGCGTCAAAATCAAAACACAGACAGCCGGATTCCCTAATGCCCTTTTAGAGGGACGCGCCGGCGTCCTGCCGCAGGGTGGGGACAGGTTTAGGCATGAGAAGGGGGTTTAGGCTTAGGGTGCAGGGACGGGAAGGTTAGGGTTAGGTACCGGGGATGGAGGGTTTGGTTTAAGTAGCGGGGAAGGGAGGATTAGGGTTAGGTACCCACAATAGAGGGTTAGGGTAGGGGGCATGGGATGGTTAGGGTACTTTGCAGGGACCTGTTGGCATCCCATCAGTCAGTAAATCATATTAAACCCCTCTGCACTACTATTACTCACTGCCTGCCCCCCTACTCTGCACTACTATTACTCCCACCCTGTCCCCCTGCTCCCCACTACTATTCCCAGCCTGCCCCTTGCTCTCCACCACGGCAGTACCGGGCATTGGGGGTGATTCCGAGTTGTTCGCTCGCTAGCTGCTTTTAGCAGCATTGCACACACTAAGCCGCCGCCCTCTGGGGGTGTATCTTAGCTTCACAGAATTGCGAATGAAAGATTAGCAGAATTGCGAATATAAAATTCTTAGCAGTTTCTGAGTAGCTCCAGACTTACTCCTACACTGCGATCAGTTCAGCCCGTTTCATTCCTGGTTTGACGTCACACACACGCCCAGCGTTCGCCCAGCCACTCCCCCGTTTCTCCAGACACTCCCGCGTTTTTCCCTGAAACGCCTGCGTTTTTCCGCACACTCCCAGAAAACGGTCAGTTTCTGCCCAGAAACACCCACTTCCTGTCGATCACACTACGATCAGCAGAACGATGGAAAAACTTCGTTAAGCCGTGAGTAAAATACCAAACTTTTGAGCTAATTTACTTGGCGCAGGCGCGCTGCGTACATTGCGCATGCGCAGTTTGCGACTAATCGCTCCGTAGTGAAAAAAAATAACGAGCGAACAACTCGGAATGACCCCCCTTTGGCTCAGTGGTGGTAGGAGTCATTGGCGGGACTCGGAGGACATTATGACTGCAGTGCCTCACCAGCCACTGACCTCACCGCACGCCACTGGTCCATACATCTACCCAGTGGGCTGTCACAGTCATATAGTCCTGACCCTGCCCTGCTCCACTTGTCCACATGTCCGTGGTTAAGTGGACATTGGGTACAGCTGCATTTTTTAGGACACTGGTGAGTCTTTTTCTGAGGTCTGTGTACATTTTCGGTATCGCCTGCCTAGAGAAGTGGAACCTAGATGGTATTTGGTAACGGGGGCACACTACCTCAAGAAATTGTCTAGTTCCCTGTGAACTAACGGCGGATACCGGACGCACGTCTAACACCAACATAGTTGTCAAGGCCTCAGTTATCCGCTTTGCAGCAGGATGACTGCTGTGATATTTCATCTTCCTCGCAAAGGACTGTTGGACAGTCAATTGCTTCCCCTCTGGGATGACCATCGACTCCCAGCAGCAACAACAGCAGCGCCAGCAGCAGTAGGCGTTACACGCAAGGATGCATCGGAGGAATCCCAGGCAGGAGAGGACTCGTCAGAATTGCCAGTGACATGGCCTGCAGGACTATTGGCATTCCTGGGGAAGGAGGAAATTGACACTGAGGGAGTTGGTGGGGTGGTTTGCGTGAGCTTGGTTACAAGAGGAAGGGATTTACTGGTCAGTGGACTGCTTCCGCTGTCACCCAAAGTTTTTGAACTTGTCACTGACTTATTATGAATGCGCTGCAGGTGACGTATAAGGGAGGATGTTCCGAGGTGGTTAACGTCCTTACCCCTACTTATTACAGCTTGACAAAGGCAACACACGGCTTGACACCTGTTGTCCGCATTTCTGTTGAAATACCTCCACACTGAAGAGCTGATTTTTTTGGTATTTTCACCAGGCATGTCAACGGCCATATTCCTCCCACGGACAACAGGTGTCTCCCCGGGTGCCTGACTTAAACAAACCACCTCACCATCAGAATCCTCCTGGTCAATTTCCTCCCCAGCGCCAGCAACACCCATATCCTCCTCATCCTGGTGTACTTCAACACTGACATCTTCAATCTGACTATCAGGAACTGGACTGCGGGTGCTCCTTCCAGCACTTGCAGGGGGCGTGCAAATGGTGGAAGGCGCATGCTCTTCACGTCCAGTGTTGGGAAGGTCAGGCATCGCAACCGACACAATTGGACTCTCCTTGTGGATTTGGGATTTCGAAGAACGCACAGTTCTTTGCGGTGCTTTTGCCAGCTTGAGTCTTTTCAGTTTTCTAGCGAGAGGCTGAGTGCTTCCATCCTCATGTGAAGCTGAACCACTAGCCATGAACATAGGCCAGGGTCTCAGCCGTTCCTTGCCACTCCGTGTGGTAAATGGCATATTGGCAAGTTTACGCTTCTCCTCCGACAATTTTATTTTAGGTTTTGGAGTCCTTTTTTTACTGATATTTGGTGTTTTGGATTTGACATGCTCTGTACTATGACATTGAGCATCGGACTTGGCAGACGACGTTGCTGGCATTTCATCGTCTCGGCCATGACTAGTGGCAGCAGCTTCAGCACGAGGTGGAAGTGGATCTTGATCTTTCCCTAATTTTGGAACCTCAACATTTTTGTTCTCCATATTTTAATAGGCACAACTAAAAGGCACCTCAGGTAAACAATGGAGATGGATGGATACTAGTATACTTATGGATGGACTGCCGAGTGCCGACACAGAGGTAGCTACAGCCGTGGACTACCGTACTGTGTCTGCTGCTAATATAGACTGGATGATAATGAGATGAAATCAATATATATATATGTATGTATATATAATATCACTAGTACTGCAGCCGGACAGGTAGATAATATATTTATTAGGTAATGATGACTGATGACGGACCTGCTGGACACTGTCAGCTCAGCAGCACCGCAGACTGCTACAGTAAGCTACTATACTATAGTAGTATGTACAAAGAAGAAAGAAAAAAAAAAACCACGGGTAGGTGGTATACAATTATGGATGGACTGCCGAGTGCCGACACAGAGGTAGCTACAGCCGTGGACTAACGTACTGTGTCTGCTGCTAATATAGACTGGATGATTGATAATGAGATGAAATCAATATATATATGTATGTATATATAATATCACTAGTACTGCAGCCGGACAGGTAGATAATAAGAATTTACTTACCGATAATTCTATTTCTCGTAGTCCGTAGTGGATGCTGGGGACTCCGTCAGGACCATGGGGAATAGCGGCTCCGCAGGAGACAGGGCACAAAAATAAAGCTTTAGGATTAGGTGGTGTGTACTGGCTCCTCCCCCTATGACCCTCCTCCAAGCCTCAGTTAGGATACTGTGCCCGGACGAGCGTACACAATAAGGAAGGATATTGAATCCCGGGTAAGACTCATACCAGCCACACCAATCACACCGTATAACTTGTGATCTGAACCCAGTTAACAGTATGACAAACGTAGGAGCCTCTGAACAGACGGCTCACAACAATAACAACCCGAATTTGTTTGTAACAATAACTATGTACAAGTATTGCAGACAATCCGCACTTGGGATGGGCGCCCAGCATCCACTACGGACTACGAGAAATAGAATTATCGGTAAGTAAATTCTTATTTTCTCTAACGTCCTAAGTGGATGCTGGGGACTCCGTCAGGACCATGGGGATTATACCAAAGCTCCCAAACGGGCGGGAGAGTGCGGATGACTCTGCAGCACCGAATGAGAGAACTCAAGGTCCTCCTCAGCCAGGGTATCAAATTTGTAGAATTTTGCAAATGTGTTTGCCCCTGACCAAGTAGCAGCTCGGCAGAGTTGTAATGCCGAGACCCCCCGGGCAGCCGCCCAGGATGAGCCCACTTTCCTTGTGGAATGGGCCTTGACAGATTTAGGTTGTGGCAAGCCTGCCACAGAATGTGCAAGTTGAATTGTGCTACAAATCCAACGAGCAATCGTCTGCTTAGAAGCAGGAGCACCCATCTTGTTGGGTGCATACAATATAAACAGTGAGTCAGACTTTCTGACTCCCGCCGTTCTTGAAATATATATTTTCAATGCCCGGACCACGTCCAACAACTTGGAATCCTCCAAATCGTTAGTAGCCGCAGGCACCACAATAGGCTGGTTCAGGTGAAACGCTGACACCACCTTAGGCAGAAAATGAGGACGTGTCCGCAGTTCTGCCCTGTCCGTATGGAAAATCAGATATGGGCTCTTATATGATAAAGCCGCCAATTCTGATACTCTCCTGGCTGAAGCCAGGGCCAGTAGCATGGTTACTTTCCATGTAAGATACTTCAACTCCACCGATTTGAGCGGCTCAAACCAATGGGATTTGAGAAAATCCAAGACTACATTAAGATCCCACGGTGCCACTGGGGGCACAACCGGGGGCTGTATATGTAGTACTCCTTTTACAAAAGTCTGGACTTCAGGAACTGAAGCCAATTCTTTCTGGAAGAAAATCGACAGGGCCGAAATTTGAACCTTAATGGACCCCAATTTGAGGCCCATAGACAATCCTGTTTGCAGGAAATGTAGGAATCGACCCAGTTGAAATTCCACCGTGGGGGCCTTCCTGGCCTCACACCACGCAACATATTTTCTCCAAATGCGGTGATAATGTTGTGCAGTCACCTCCTTCCTGGCTTTTACCAGTGTAGGAATGACCTCTTCCGGAATGCCTTTTTCCCTTAGAATTCGGCGTTCAACCGCCATGCCGTCAAACGCAGCCGCGGTAAGTCTTGGAATAGACACGGTCCCTGCTGAAGCAGGTCCGGTCTTAGAGGTAGAGGCCACGGATCCTCCGTGAGCATCTCTTGAAGTTCCGGGTACCAAGTTCTTCTTGGCCAATCCGGAGCCACTAGTATCGTTCTTACTCCCTTTTGCCGTATAATTCTCAGTACCTTTGGTATGAGAGGCAGAGGAGGGAACACATACACTGACTGGAACACCCACGGTGTTACCAGAGCGTCCACAGCTATTGCCTGAGGGTCTCTTGACCTGGCGCAATACCTGTCCAGTTTTTTGTTGAGGCGGGACGCCATCATATCCACCATTGGTTTTTCCCAACGGTTCACAATCATGTGGAAGACTTCTGGATGAAGTCCCCACTCTCCCGGGTGTAGATCGTGTCTGCTGAGGAAGTCTGCTTCCCAGTTGTCCACTCCCGGAATGAATACCGCTGACAGTGCTATCACATGATCTTCCGCCCAGCGAAGAATCCTTGCAGCTTCTGCCATTGCTGTCCTGCTTCTTGTGCCGCCCTGTCTGTTTACGTGGGCGACTGCCGTGATGTTGTCCGACTGGATCAACACCGGCTGACCCTGAAGCAGGGGTTTTGCCAGACTTAGAGCATTGTAAATCGCTCTTAGCTCCAGTATATTTATGTGAAGAGACATCTCCAGGCTTGACCATACTCCCTGGAAGTTTCTTCCCTGTGTGACCGCTCCCCAGCCTCTCAGACTGGCATCCGTGGTCACCAGGACCCAGTCCTGTATGCCGAATCTGCAGCCCTCTAACAGATGAGCACTCTGCAACCACCACAGAAGAGACACCCTTGTCCGTGGCGATAAGGTTATCCGCTGATGCATCTGCAGATGCGATCCGGACCATTTGTCCAGCAGATCCCACTGAAAAGTTCGTGCGTGGAATCTGCCGAATGGAATCGCTTCGTAAGAAGCCACCATCTTTCCCAGGACTCTTGTGCATTGATGCACAGACACTTTCCCTGGTTTTAGGAGGTTCCTGACAAGTTCGGATAACTCCCTGGCTTTCTCCTCCGGAAGAAACACCTTTTTCTGAACCGTGTCCAGAATCATTCCCAGGAACAGCAGACGTGTCGTCGGGGTCAACTGAGATTTTGGAAAATTCAGAATCCACCCGTGTTGTTGCAGCACTAGTTGGGTTAGTGCTACTCCGTCCTCCAGCTGTTCTCTGGACCTTGCCCTTATCAGGAGATCGTCCAAGTAAGGGATAATTAATACGCCTCTTCTTCGCAGAAGAATCATCATTTCGGCCATTACCTTGGTAAAGACCCGAGGTGCCGTGGACAATCCAAACGGCAGCGTCTGAAACTGATAATGACAGTTTTGCACCACGAACCTGAGGTACCCTTGATGTGAAGGGCAAATTGGGACATGTAGGTAAGCATCCTTTATGTCCAGGGACACCATAAAGTCCCCTTCTTCCAGATTCGCTATCACTGCTCTGAGTGACTCCATCTTGAACTTGAATTTTTGTATGTACAGGTTCAAAGATTTCAGATTTAGAATAGGTCTTACCGAGCCGTCCGGCTTCGGTACCACAAATAGCGTGGAGTAATACCCCTTTCCCTGTTGTAGGAGGGGTACCTTGACTATCACCTGCTGAGAAAACAGCTAGTGAATGGCTTCCAATACCGTCGCCCTGTCTGAGGGAGACGTTGGCAAAGCAGACTTTAGGAACCGGCGAGGGGGAGACTTCTCGAATTCCAACCTGTAACCCTGAGATACTACCTGCAGAATCCAGGGGTCCACCTGTGAGCAAGCCCACTGTGCGCTGAAATTCTTGAGTCGACCCCCCACCGCTCCTGAGTCCGCTTGTAAGGCCCCAGCGTCATGCTGAGGGCTTTGCAGAACCCTGGGAGGGCTTCTGTTCCTGGGCAGGGGCTGCTTGCTGCCCTCTCTTACCCCTTCCTCTGCCCCGAGGCAGATATGACTGTCCTTTTGTCCGCTTGTTCTTATAGGACCGAAAGGACTGCGGCTGAAAAGACGGTGTCTTTTTCTGTTGGGAGGGGGTCTGAGGTAAAAAGGTGGATTTTCCGGCAGTTGCCGTGGCCACCAGATCCGATAGACCGACGCCAAATAATTCCTCCCCTTTATACGGCAATACTTCCATATGTCTTTTGGAATCCGCATCACCTGACCACTGTCGCGTCCATAAACTCCTTCTGGCAGATATGGACATCGCATTTTCTCTCGATGCCAGAGTGCAAATATCTCTCTGAGCATCTCGCATATAAAGGAAAGCATCCTTTAATTGCTCTATAGTCAATAAAATACTGTCCCTATCCAGGGTATCAATATTTTCAGTCAGGGAATCCAACCAGACGACCCCAGCACTGCACATCCAGGCTGAGGCGATGGCTGGTCGCAGTATAACACCAGTATGTGTGTATATACTTTTTAGGGTAGTTTCCATTCTCCTATCAGCTGGATCCCTGAGGGCGGCCGTATCAGGAGACGGTAACGCCACTTGTTTTGATAAGCGTGTGAGCGCCTTATCCACCCTAGGGGGTGTTTCCCAGCGCGCCCTAACCTCTGGCGGGAAAGGGTATAATGCTAATAACTTTTTTGAAATTAGCATTTTTCTATCTGGGTTAACCCACGCTTCATCACATACATCATTTAATTCCTCTGATTCAGGAAAAACTACAGGTAGTTTTTTCACCCCCCACATAATACCCCTTTTTTGTGGTACTTGCAGTATCAGAGATATGCAAAGCCTCCTTCATTGCCGTGATCATATAACGTGTGGCCCTACTTGAAAATACGTTTGTTTCATCACCGTCGACACTAGATTCAGTGTCTGTGTCTGGGTCTGTGTCGACCGACTGAGGTAAAGGGCGCTTTACAGCCCCTGATGGTGTCTGAGACGCCTGGGCAGGTACTAACTGGTTTGCCGGCCGTCTCATGTCGTCAACTGATTTTTGTAATGTGCTGACATTATCACGTAATTCCATAAACAAAGCCATCCATTCCGGTGTCGACTCCCTGGGGGGTGACATCACCATTATCGGCAATTGCTCTGCCTCCACACCAACATCGTCCTCATACATGTCGACACACACATACCGACACACAGCAGACACACAGGGAATGCTCTTATCGAAGACAGGACCCCACTAGCCCTTTGGGGAGACAGAGGGAGAGTTTGCCAGCACACACCCAAGCGCTATAATATATATGGGAACAACCTTATATGTGTTGTTCTTTATAGCAGCTTAAATATATCAAAATATCGCCAAAAAAATGCCCCCCCTCTCTGTTTTACCCTGTTTCTGTAGTGCAGTGCAGGGGAGAGTCCTGGGAGCCTTCCTCACAGCGGAGCTGAGCAGGAAAATGGCGCTGTGTGCTGAGGAGAATAAGCTCCGCCCCCTATTTCGGCGGGTTTTTCTCCCGTAGTTTTAGATAACTGGCATGGGTTAAATACATACATATAGCCTCAATGGCTATATGTGATGTATTCTTTTGCCATAAAGGTATTAAATATTGCTGCCCAGGGCGCCCCCAGCAGCGCCCTGCACCCTCCGTGACCGCTTGGTGTGAAGTGTGTGACAACAATGGCGCACAGCTGCAGTGCTGTGCGCTACCTTCATGAAGACTGAAGAGCCTTCTGCCGCCTGTTTCCGGACCTTCAATCTTCAGCATCTGTAAGGGGGGTCGGCGGCGCGGCTCCGGGACGAACCCCAGGGTGAGACCTGTGTTCCGACTCCCTCTGGAGCTAATGGTGTCCAGTAGCCTAAGAATCCAATCCATCCTGCACGCAGGTGAGTTGAAATTCTCTCCCCTAAGTCCCTCGATGCAGTGAGCCTGTTGCCAGCAGGACTCACTGAAAATAAGAAACCTAAAAAACTTTTTCTAAGCAGCTCCTTAAGAGAGCCACCTAGATTGCACCCTGCTCGGACGGGCACAAAAACCTAACTGAGGCTTGGAGGAGGGTCATAGGGGGAGGAGCCAGTACACACCACCTAATCCTAAAGCTTTATTTTTGTGCCCTGTCTCCTGCGGAGCCGCTATTCCCCATGGTCCTGACGGAGTCCCCAGCATCCACTTAGGACGTTAGAGAAAATATATTTATTAGGTAATGATGACTGATGACGGACCTGCTGGACACTGTCAGCTCAGCAGCACCGCAGACTGCTACAGTAAGCTACTATACTATAGTAGTATGTACAAAGAAGAAAGAAAAAAAAAACCACGGGTAGGTGGTATACAATTATGGATGGACTGCCGAGTGCCGACACAGAGGTAGCTACAGCCGTGGACTAACGTACTGTGTCTGCTGCTAATATAGACTGGATGATTGATAATGAGATGAAATCAATATATATATATGTATGTATATATAATATCACTAGTACTGCAGCCGGACAGGTAGATAATATATTTATTAGGTAATGATGACTGATGACGGACCTGCTGGACACTGTCAGCTCAGCAGCACCGCAGACTGCTACAGTAAGCTACTATACTATAGTAGTATGTACAAAGAAGAAAGAAAAAAAAAAAAACACGGGTAGGTGGTATACAATTATGGATGGACTGCCGAGTGCCGACACAGAGGTAGCTACAGCCGTGAACTAACGTACTGTGTCTGCTGCTAACATAGAGTCTAGACTGGATGATAAATTATTGATAATGAGATGAAATCAATATAATATCACTAGTACTGCATCCGGACAGGTACTATATATATTTATTATGTAATGACTGATGACGGACCTGCTGGACACTGTCAGGTCAGCAGCACCGCAGACTGCTACAGTAAGCTACTATAGTAGTATGTATAAAGAAGAATGAAAAAAAAAAAAACCACGGGTAGGTGGTATACAATATTATACTGGTGGTGATTGATTATTAAACTGGTGGTCAGGTCACGTTGCAACTTGCAACTAGTACTCCGAGTCCTAAGCAGACAATCACAAAATATATTATTATACTGGTGGTCAGTGTGGTCACAACAATGGCAGTGTGGCACTGACTCTGGCAGCAAAAGTGTGCACTGTACGTTATATGTACTCCTGAGTCCTGCTCTCAGACTCTAACTGCTCCCCACTGTCAGTGTCTCCCCCACAAGTCAGATAATTAATACAATACACAGTCACACTATCTAATCTATATCACTTCAGCAAGTAGTATAGTAGTATAGTAGTACTCCTCCTAATAGTAATAATGCTCCCCAAAATACTGTGTCTCTCTCGTCTCTACTGTGTCTCTCTCTTCTCTAAACGGAGAGGACGCCAGCCACGTCCTCTCCCTATGACTCTCAATGCACGTGTGAAAATGGCGGCGACGCGCGGCTCCTTATATAGAATCCGAGTCTCGCGAGAATCCGACAGCGGGATGATGACGTTCGGGCGCGCTCGGGTTAACCGAGCAAGGCGGGAAGATCCGAGTCGCTCGGACCGGTGAAGAAAAAACTGAAGTTCGGGCGGGTTCGGATTCAGAGGAACCGAACCCGCTCATCACTAGTGTGTACGGGCCTTAACACTCCAGTCATGATCCCCAGCTGTCCTGCACTGAACCCAGCATCCAGAATGAATGCTTTGTGTGATACCCTGCAGTTCTGATCCTGGGATGGATTTGGAAGAATACTTCACAGAGTGGTAACATTGGATCCCAGAAGACATACTAGGTGGTTGGGGTCCTGGCTGGACCTCTCGTTTGTGTATGCTGGGCAGAACTTTGACACAGGGAGCCTGTTTGGGCATACCAGTAGATAGATTTGGAAGAAAACTTCACATTGCTGTATGGAGGTCACTCACAGCTAATGAGCCCATTATTACACAAACCTATTGTGAACAACACTATTATTTTCACGAAGTTTTTATACTGATATTCCATCTGTGGGACACATATACTGTTGTCATTGTATTGATTAATGCTTCATAAAACCACTTAAATGGATATCTATTGCTCTATGTATTGATATTAGACCCCTGGTGAAGTCCTATGGATGAAACGTGTTGGGTTGTTATCTACAGATCTAATTGACTTCTGAAAAAGATTGAATCCAGATCTAATTGACTGCACCAAATAATAGATGTCTATTCACAGGAGACAGAGGGACTGGGGGCATGCCAGAAGCTCACAGAGCACTGGCCATGCTCCCACTGTGATGAAAACAGAGGCGTGGCAGATGGTTGCGGTATTGCCACAAAGCCAAGCCCTCTTTCCCCCGAGGTCATGCCCCCTTTTAGGATGGGCGCAGTTTCGCCACGCAGAACAGTCTAGACTCTCCGATACTAAATGTTGGGAGGTATGAAAATGTAATGCTCACCTTATGGTCAGTTCAACATACTGGCCATGACATCAAGGGGGTGGTCCTGTATACTCACCACCAGGCTTGAGGATTTAATTCTACAGACTAGAGAACACAACGGAACCTGTGTTGTGTAAGTAGTTAATGTGGTAAGAAATATATAGAAATAAATTACAGTGCATCTTATGGTATGTTGTACAGTGTAAAGCCATAGCCACAATGAAACTACAGTATAAAGATTTGGGTTTTTCTTTTAATGCAAAGGTGGATTACAAACAGGGCAAAATATTTGCTGTTGGGCAGCTCTTTGTGGTAATTTGGCAGCCACAATTTGCTAGCAAACAACAGATGACAATGGGCTTGAATCAGAGTTGCACACAAACCCCATGTTTTGCATACAACTCCAACGGTGGGTGGACTGCTTGTGCGCAGAATGGGTACTGCGTCGTCACATGCGGTGCCATCTAGGCCGCAGTCTGATTGACAGGCTGCAGCTGTTTGGGGATGTGAAAGGGATGGCGCTAGGCAGCATTCCTGAAATTGAAGGCTTGTCGCCACAGGTTTCTGGGAATGCCAAGATGAGGCAACCAGTCTGAGTTGCCTTAGACTGGTGGTTGCTAGGTGATCCGATGCTGCTTCTTCGGACACAGCATTCATATCTGTAATTCCGATACTCATTACCATATTTTAGCATTACTGCTGTGTCTAAAAACGCAGCAGCGATGCTATTATCATGCATCTCGGAAATTACCAAAGATAAATCTCCCTGCAGCAAACACAGAGAAAGGGTCATAAATCACACAAAAAAAAATCTTCATCTTGACCATGGGTCTTCAACCTGTGGCCCACCAGCTGCTGTGGAACTACATATCCCAGCCTGCCCTGCCTCAGTTTTAGCATAACTTATTACCCAAACTGTGGCAGGGCATGCTGGGATGTGTAGTTTCACAGCAACTGGAGGGCCACAGGTTGAAGACCCATGATCTAGACCAGGCCTGGCCAACCTGTGGCTCTCCAGATGTTGTGAAACTACACATCCCAAGTCCGAAGAAGCAGCATCGGATCACCTAGCAACCATTCCTTAATAGCAAAACTGTGGCAAAGCATGATGGGACTTGTAGTTTTGCAACAGCTGGAGAGCCACAGGTTGGCCAGGCCTGATCTAGACAATCTATGCCCAGTTATTAAATGAACTTGAAAACATTGATGTTTTATTGTAGTTAAATGTCAGTATTTTCCACAAAACTGTACTTACTTCCAATCACACTTGCCACAAATTTATCGGCTGCATGGGAGAGGTCACCTTTCGCTAATCCATAAATAGCAGCATTACACAACTATGCATGGAAAATTAGGAGGTGTTGGGGAAAAGTAACGCAAACTAAGATAAGATCAGGGCTGTATATATACTACATAAATAAGCAATAATGGCAGGGGAAACATGAAGTAACCTTTATAATTTTCCCAATGTTGTTGATTTGGCATGACTTCATAGCCACCACACTGTTATAAAACAGAACCTGCTCTTTACAGATGTGTTTCATCAACTGAAGACAAATTTTATACAGAGAATCATCCTGTTTTAAAGAAAGTACAAAATAAATCCTTGAACCAAGAACATGCAAATTGACTACGGGCTCATTTAAAACATTTCAAACAAACAATAAAAACTTTCTAACATTTCCAACAATATATTCATGAAAATATGTTGATTTTTTTCTAGTTAAATCCATTATTCATTTTCAAGAGCAGTGAGCACCAGCTCTGTGTGTGTGTGTGTGTGTGTGTGTGTGTGTGTGTGTGTGTGTGTGTGTGTGTGTGTGTGTGTGTGTATTTATATATATATATATAGATATATATATATACACACACATAGGCGTGCGCAGCACATTTTATTAATGGGTGCACGATAGGGGGGCGCAACTAGCACCGCTTATTGGGCATGGCCAACACCACCTAATGGGCGTGTTTAGTACCGCCTACCAGGCGTGTCTAGTACCGCATATTTGCACTCAATGCAAAGTAAATAGTATAGGGCAGAGGTTCCCAAACTGTGTGCCGTGGCTCCCTGGGGTGCCTCGGGACACTTGCAGGGGTGCCCTGGGTTGGTGGTCCAGGACCAATTCAAATTATTCGTGGTCAATATAATATGCAAAACCAGTGCTGGTTGCTGCCAGTCATAAAATATGTGGCCAAACAGAAGCAAATCTCGTCCCTCACCACACAACTGACCCTAAGGATGACCTATAAACATGATCTACTTAATGTAATATTTCTTTCTAAATTTCGCAATAAGAAATTTTTGGCCTAGGGGTGCCGTGAAAAAAATTCTGATATTCTAGGGCGCCGTGATTCAAAAAAGTTTGGAAACCACTGGTATAGGGAATTGATGCATGTTAAATATAAAATATAAAAAAGGGACAGTGCGCGGCCGAAGGCGCACATCAAAAAATAGGGCTGTACAGATGGGTCCACGTTTATCTTAAACTTTAATAGGATTAACTGAGACCTGCCAGTCGGACTTAATCCCCTGCTGTAATGACTTAATCCCCTGCTGTATTGTTCTCTGTATTGTATTGCAGCTGAGAACAATAGATGAAGGGTTTATGTTAATAAACCATGTTGTGCCTAGGTGCAGCAAACTAGTCAAGATAACCGTGGACCCATCTGTAGCTTCATGACTACAGAATAGTACCAATTCACATTGCACCGCACATAGGGGGTCATTCCGACCCGTTCACCCGCTGCGTTTTCACGCAGCAGAGCGAACGGGTCTCTGCTGCGCATGCGCCTTTGTGCGCCTGTGCATGCGGCACGGCCGACGGCCGTGGCAGCACAGCAATCGCCTCTGCCTGATTGACAGGCAGAGGCGATCGATAGGCGGGAGGGGGCGAAATGGTGGTGTTTGGCCGCCGTTTTGTAGGCGCGGTCCGGCCAACGCAGGCGTGGCAGAACTGAACGGGGGCGGGCCGCAGCTGCTGCGTGAAGTCATACGCAGCCGCTGCGGGCCAGGTAGCGAGGAGTAGCTCCCGGCCAGCTCGCTAAAGCTGCGCTGGCCGGGAGTTACTCCTGAAGTGCAAAGGCATCGCAGCTGTGCGATGCCTTTGCACTTCTGCGAGGGGGGGCTGGACTGATATGCGGGGCGGACTAGCCCTGTGCTGGGCGTCCCCCCGCATGTCAGGAAAGTTGATCGTAGCTGTGCAAAATTTGGCACAGCTACAATCAACTCGGAATGACCCCCATAGTCTCCATCAGTCACATTACATCACACAATAGTACCCATTATATATATTATGCCATGTTAGAGCGCGTTACACACATTACACCACAGTAGAGCAGAGCCCCTTATACACATTACGCCAGGTAGAAGCCCTTATACAACACAGGAAAAACAAAAACACAGGGAGAAAAGAACCACCCGATTTATGTACTTTATATTATTTGTCATTTTTCCTCCTTACATAATGCCCCTTACACATTATTCCACACACCGTAATGCCCATTACACATTATTCCACACACGGTAATGGCCATTACACGTTATGCCACACACCGTAATGCCTATTACACATTATGCCACACACCGTAATGCCTATTTCAACTTATACCACACACCGTAATGCCCATTACATGTTATGCCACACATTATGCCATACACTGTAATGCCCATTACACATTATGCCATAGTTATGCCCCTGACACCCCTTTATGCTCCACACATAATAATGTCCTGTATTAATTATGCCCCACAGAAAGGCTTCTAATTACTTTTAAATTACCTGCTCGTTGTCAGGGGTCTCATGCTCATTGCCAAGGGTTTCATGCTCTGGGTTCCATGCTAATTGCCAGGGGTTTCCTGCCCATTACCAGGGGTCTCATGCTCTCTGCCAAGGGTTTCATGCTCTGGGTTCCATGCTCGTTGCCACGGGCTTCCTGCTTATTGCTGGGGGTCTCATGCTCGTGGTCAGGGGGTTCATGGTCATTGTCAGGGGGTTAATGCTTGTTGTCAGGGGTTTACATGGGAGAAGATTTCTGCATCTTCTCCCAGTGGCACCAGTGTTCCCGATGCTTAACGGTAACGCTATGCATCACCTCTACTGTCAGATGCTAGACAACTAGAACCTCTAGCGTCTGTCTACTCGCTTTCCACCTTGGTTTCGGCTGCAGGCAGGCACCCACACAACCCCCAGCACCTGCCTGCGGCTGTTGTTATTGAGCGGGTTGCTGGCGGACGTCTGTGGACTGACTGGCCACAGCGCCCCAGGTGGCCGCTCTGTTAGCCTGCACTTAAAACTGCCACTGTTTATACCACAGATTATATCCTAATCCCTCAAAATATATATTATTAATAATGTTTAATTATTACTTATATTACACAGTATAACATACTGTGCAATATAAGTAATAATAATACATTATTAAAAATATACTGTACTGTATTTTCCACCTGACTGGCTCCCTCTCATTCCCTTGCAGGAGCAGGTTCGGCTGCAGCAATTTATTTAACGTTATTACAAAATACGGTCACTTACTCACACAGTGACAGTACTTTGTCTCTCTGCTGAAAAATTGACTGTCACATTGTTTGTCAAATTCTCATCATTTGAATTTACCCTCCTTCTCTTCACCTCCTAAGAATGATGTGGGCTGTGTCATTGGCGTAGTGTGGCACACAACTTGGAGAGAGAGCGAGGGTAGACGGTGGTGCATGCTGGAAGCATGGGCGGGCGTGAGTGTGCAGTTACGCGGAGGACCTGGGAGAAGGACTATTGATGCGGCATCCATTAAAATGAATTAACCCATCCTGGGCGTTCGGCCGGCAGCGTGCACAGCGGGTGTGTGGGACAGGAATGAGAGCATGCTTGGAGATCAACAATCACTGCAGCAGCAGCAGGCATGGCGTGTGGGGGTGCTGGACATTAAGGGGTGCCTGTGCACACCAGGCCCCCCCTTGCGCATGCCTATGTATGTATATATATATATATACATATATATATATATATATATATACTAACACCTCCACCTCCCCACTTGACCCTATCCCCTCCTGCCTCCTCCACTACCTCTCTCTGTCTCTCTGCCTGCTCCCATCTTGCCCACCTTCTCAATCTCTCCCTCTCATCAGGCACTGTCCCCTATGCCTCCAAGCATGCACTCGTCTCCCCTATTCTTAAAAAACCTACCCTTAATCCTCACAATCTCTCCAACTATCAACCCATCTCTCTCCTTCCTTTTGCCTCTAAACTCCTTGAGTGTATTGTGTATAACCGCCTTACTGCCTTTATTTCCTCTCACTCACTGCTTGACCCATTCCAGTCTGACTTCCATCCTCTCCCCTCCACAAAATTATGCAATGACCTCCTTTCTGTTAAATCCAAGGGTCACTACTCTCTGCTTATTCTCCTTGACCTCTCTGCTGCTTTTGACAATGTGGACCACCTCCTCCTTCTGCAAAGCCTTCACTCCCCTGGTCTGTGTGATACTGCCCTCTCCTGGCTATCCTCCCACCTCTCTGTCTCCTCTCATGGCTCCACCCCCCGCCCCCCTCCCCCCCCACACACACACACTTCCACTAACTGTAGGTGTCCCCCAAGGTTCTGTTCTTGGTCCTCTCCTTTTCTCTCTCTATACATCCTCTTTAGGTGAACTGATTAGCTCTTTTGAGTTAAAATATCATCTCTATGCTGATGATACTCAAATCTACCTTTCCTCCCCTGACCTCTCCTGCTTTCCTCACTCGTGTATCCAACTGTCTCTCTGCTATCTCTTCTTGGATGTCCCAGCGCTTTCTTAAACTTAACATGTCTAAGACTGAACTGATCATCTTCCTACCTTGGTACTATCCATGTGGCCTCCAATTTTAATAATTTGCCACCTCTGTCTCCTTAATGAATGTGGAATATGATCTATTATTAAGTGTTTAAGGGACGATAACGGATGACCAGCCTAAACAAAGTGCCTGGCGACCAGCTGATCTGCCTGCTGGTTAGACAAGGCATGCTTGATGGCTGAGCGATGCATGGCCATCCTTTGCCGAAGCGTCATGGTGGTTTTGCCCACATAATATTTATTACATGGGCAAATGTAATAAATAATTACGCAAATTCACGTCTAATAGTGACAGTGAATTTGCGTTGAGAGATTCGGATGACAACACAGCCAGCCAAATGATCCCTTTAGGATCTACACAGGATCCTCAGAATGATCCCATAACCAAAGGATGCCCACCCGCAGGAGACGCCAGAATGGGAGACAAAAGAAGACAATTCTCCCGAAAGAAAATTTAATCTACAATCTTTCTACCAGAGTTCTAACACCAACTGAGTCTCAAGTCCTCAATAACGGATTATCGTTCATCCCTACTAATCATTACCAAGAGATTGTATGGAAGAGCTACCTTCATCAATTATCTTGCAAAATGCGACTCCAGGAATACATCCAGGACCATGAGGATTCACAACCCAAAAACACCATTCAACAGTTTATTTCCAGGAACAGTAAATTCATGTTTGATCCGTTGTCTACTAACCCATAAATAATGACATTCATTAGATTAATGGAGGACTCGATACATTCAAACCCCAAATATTCAACATCACAATTTAACCAAGGTGAAAACAAAAATCCCTGAGAGATTTAGGAAACTACAGAGACATCATAATCTGCCTGGCAGACAAAGGGGGAGCCATTGTGATTCAGGATTTGTCTGCATACAAGACCGCGATTAAACACCAACTCAGTGATGTGAATACATACTGCAAACTCAGTAGCGACCCTACAATTCCATATAAAAGGGAACTGGACACCCTCCATGAAGCAGCAAAAAAATAATGGAAAACTCACGGACAAACTCATCATGGCTCTTAGTCAAGATCATCCAGTGGTCCCTATAATCCAGGACGTCCAATAATTTCAGTGACGAATTCGCTCTATTAACTTATATCAACATTACTGGACAATATTTTACAACCATACATTATGCAACAACCGCGTTACATTAAAGACACCACTAGCTCTCTTTTGGTTACAATGGTCGTCAGTAGTTTATACACTTTGATTTCACATACCAGTGGTTCCTGCAAGAACAAAATGTGACAGACATTGATAAGACATTGTTTTTGGATTTGCTGCAACTCACTCTTACCCACAACTATTTCATGTATAATGGATCAGTAATGTGGCACCTAGCTACGCCAACGTGTACATGTTCAGAGAGCAAGAAAAAAATAAGAATTTACTCACCGGTAATTCTATTTCTCGTAGTCCGTAGTGGATGCTGGGTACTCCGTAAGGACCATGGGGTATAGACGGGCTCCGCAGGAGACTGGGCACTCTTAAAAGAAAGATTAGGTACTATATCTGGTGTGCACTGGCTCCTCCCTCTATGCCCCTCCTCCAGACCTCAGTTAGGGAAACTGTGCCCGGAAGAGCTGACATTACAAGGAAAGGATTTTGAATCCAGGGTAAGACTCATACCAGCCACACCAATCACACCGTACAACTCGTGATAACTATACCCAGTTAACAGTATGAACAATAACTGAGCCTCTCTCAACAGATGGCTCATACAATAACCCTTTAGTTAAGCAATAACTATATACATGTATTGCAGAGAGTCCGCACTTGGGACGGGCTCCCAGCATCCACTACGGACTACGAGAAATAGAATTACCGGTGAGTAAATTCTTATTTTCTCTGACGTCCTAGTGGATGCTGGGTACTCCGTAAGGACCATGGGGATTATACCAAAGCTCCCAAACGGGCGGGAGAGTGCGGATGACTCTGCAGCACCGAATGAGCAAACTCAAGGTCCTCCTCAGCCAGGGTATCAAACTTGTAGAATTTTGCAAAAGTGTTTGAACCCGACCAAGTAGCAGCTCGGCAAAGTTGTAAAGCCGAGACCCCTCGGGCAGCCGCCCAAGAAGAGCCCCCTTTCTCGTGGAATGGGCTTTTTACTAATTTAGGATGCGGCAGTCCAGCCGCAGAATGTGCAAGCTGAATCGTGCTACAGATCCAGCGAGCAATAGTCTGCTTTGAAGCAGGAGCACCCAGCTTGTTGGGTGCATGCAGGATAAATAGCGAGTCAGTTTTTCTGACTCTAGCCGTCCTGGAAACATAAAGTTTCAGGGCCCGGACTACGTCCAGCAACTTGGAATCCTCCAAGTCCCTAGTAGCCGCAGGCACCACAATAGGTTGGTTCAAATGAAACAATGGGCCTAATTCTGAGTTGATCGCAGCAGCAAGTTTGTTAGCAAATGGGCAAAACCATGTGCACTGCAGGGGAGGCAGATATAACATGTGCAGAAAGAGTTCGATTTGGGTGGGTTATTTTGTTTCTGTGCAGGGCAAATACTGGCTGCTTTATTTTTACACTGCAATTTAGATTTCAGTTTGAACACACCCCGCCCAAATCTAACTCTCTCTGCACATGTTATATCTGCCTCCCCTGCAGTGCACATGGTTTTGCCCAATTGCTAACAAATTTGCTGCTGCGATCAACTCAGAATTAGGCCCAATGATACCACCTTAGGGAGAAATTGGGGACGAGTCCTCCATTCTGCCCTTTCCATATGGAAGATCAGATATGGGCTTTTACATGACAAAGCCGCCAATTCTGACACACGCCTAGTCCAAGCTAAGGCCAAAAGCATGACCACTTTCCACGTGAGATATTTTAGCTCCACGGTCTTAAGTGGCACAAACCAGTGGGATTTTAGGAATCCAACACACGTTAAGATCCCAAGGTGCCACTGGAGGCACAAAAGGAGCTGAATATGCAGCACCCCTGTAACAACGTCCGAACTTCAGGCAGTGAAGCCAGTTCTTTTTGAGAGAAAAAGGGATAGGGCCGAAATCTTGGCCTTTATGGATCCTAATTTTAGGCCCATAGTCACTCCTGACTGTAGGAAGTGCAGGAATCGACCCCCCTGGAATTCCTCTGTAGGGCCTTCCCGGCCACACACCAAGCAACCTATTTTCGCCATATACAGTGAAAAAGTCTTGCTGTCACGTCTTTCCTAGCCTTTATCAGCGTAGGAATAACTGCATCCGGAATGCCCTTTTCCGCTAGGATCCGGTGTTCAACCACCATGCCGTCCAACGCAGCCGCGGTAAGTCTTGGATCAGACAGGGTCCCTGTTGCAACATGTCCTGACTGAGAGGCAGAGGCCATGGGTCCTCTGAGAGCATTTCTTGCAGTTCCGGGTACCGAGTCCTTCTTGGCCAATCCGGAGCAAAGAATATTGTTCACACTCCTCCGTTTATTACAATTCTCAGCCCTTGGGTCTGAGAGGAAGAGGAGGGAATATATAGACCGACTGGAACACCCACGGTGTTACTAGTACGACCACAGCTATCGCCTGAGAGTCCCTTGACCCAGCGTAAAACCTTTTTTATCTTTTTATTGAGGTGGGACGCCATGTAGTCCACCTGAGGCAGTTTCCATCAATTTGCAAAACTGCGTGAAGACTTCCTGATGAAGTCACCACTTTCCCGGGTGGAGGTCGTGTCCACTCCCGGAATGAACACTGCTGACAGTGCGCTTACTTGATTCTCCGCCCAGCGAAGAATTCTGGTGGCTTCTACCCTCGCCACCCTGCTCCTTGTGCCGCCCTGGCAGTTTACATGAGCCCCTGCGGTCTGACTGGATCAGAACCGGTTGGTCGCGAAGCAGGAACTCCGCTTAACTTAGGGCGTTGTATATGGCCCTTAGTTCCAGGATATTGATGTGAAGGCAAGTCTGTTGGCTTGACCACAAACCTTGGAATTTTCTTCCCTGTGTAACTGCCCCCCACCCTCGGAGGCTTGCATCCGTGGTCACCAGGACCCAGTCCTGAATGCCGAACCTGCGGCCCTCGAGAAGGTGAGCACTCCGCAGCCACCACAGGAGAGACACCCTGGCCCTGGGGGATAGGGTGATTAACCGATGCATCTGAAGATGTGATCCGGACCACTTGTCCAGTAAGTTCCATTGTCCTTGCATGGAACCAGCCGAAGGGGATGGCCTCGTATGATGCCATCATCCTTCCCAGGACTCGAGTGCAGTGATGCACTGACACCTGTTTTGGTTTTCAATGGATTCCTGACCAGTGTCATGAGCTCCTGAGCTCTCTCTATCGGGAGATAAACCCTCTTCTGGTCTGTGTCTAGGATCATGCCTAGGCGAGGCAGATGAGCATTAGGAACCAACTGCAACTTCGGAATATATAGAATCCAGTCGTGTTGCCGTTTCACTTCCAGAGAAGGTGATACGCTGTCCAGCAACTGCTCTCTTGATCTCGCTTTTATGAGGAGATCATCCAAGTATGTGATAATAGTGACACCTTGCTTCCGCAGGAGCACCATCATATCCGCCATTACCTTGGTGAAATTGGTAATGACAATCCCGTACCGCAATTCTGAGGTACGCCTGATGAGGTGGATAAATGGGGACACGAAGGTATGCATCCCTTCTGTCCCGATTCATTTCAGGCTTGCAATGACCGCTCTTAGCGATTCCATCTTGAACCTGAACCTTTTCAGGTATATGTTCAGGGATTTTAATACAATATGGGTCTAACCGAACCGTCTGGTTTTGGAATTATAACATGGTCGAATAATAACACCCTCTTGTTGAAGGAGGGGACCCTTGACCACCACCTGTTGAAGATACAATTTACGAATTGCAGTTAACACTGGCTCCCTCTCTTGGGGGGAAGCCCGCCAGGTCCTCGGTGAGGGGGCATCTTCTCACAGTCCAGCCTGTATCCCTGCGATACAATTTCTATTGCCCAGGGATCTAACAGGGAGTGAACCCACTTGTGGCTGAACTTACGAGGCGTGTCCCCACCGGGCCTAGCTCCGCCTGTGGAGCCCCAGCGACATGCAGTGGATTTTTGTAGAGGCCGGGGAGGACTTCTGTTCCTGGGGACTAACTGTGTTGTACAGCTTCTTTCCTCTGCCCCCGGCTCTGACAAGAAAGGACGCACCTCAGACTTTCTTGTTTCTTTATTCGAAAAGCTGCATTTAATATTGTCGTGCTTTCCTAGGCTGTGCAGGAATATAAGGCAAAATATCAGAATTACCAGCTATAGCTGTGGAGACCAGGCCCGAGAACCTTTCTCCACACAATCCTCAGCCTTCCATATGCCTCTTAAGTCGGCATCATCTGTCCAATGTATATTCTACAGGACACGTCAAGCAGAAATCGACATAGCTTTTGTCTCTAGGACCCAGTATACTCATGTCCCTTTGGGCATGCTTTATAATTATATATCTATTACTTAAGACAGCATCTTAAAATATTTATATGCATACTAGGGTCTCAATCTCTGCTGATAAGGTACCTGTCCACGCTGCCACAGCGCTATAAACCCATGCCGACACAATCGTCGGTCTGGGTAGTATACTAGAATGTGCACACTATCTGCAGGATCCCTGAGAATAGCTAGTGCAAACAGGACACCCAAGGGGAAGATTCTCAACACATCCTGGCCCTAGTGGGGAAAGGATACATCCTGAGAATTCTCTTGTGGGAAGCTGCTGTCTCTTGTCTGGAGATTCCCGCTCTTTTTCCTCATGAGAGGAGGGAAATTTACCTCAGCATTCTTCCCCTTAACATGTGTACTCTCGTGTCAGGGACAGATGAGTCATCAGTGATATGCAAATCATCTTTTATTCCAATAATCATATATTGAATATCTTTTAGCCCTCTTGGCTGTAACTTTGCATTATCGTAGTCGACAGTGGAGTTAAACTCCGTGTCGATACTTTGTTATTTTGGATAGTGAACATAGAGAGACTATGAAGGACTCTGTGACATAGGGACAGACCAGGGTAGATTTCCTTTCTGTTCCCTAACCTTTTGTGCAATAATTTTACCTCAGCACTTACACATATCCAAACAGGTGTCGGCGTTGTCGACGGAGACACCCTCCCACACACATATCCGCTCTATCACCTCCTTAGAGGAGCCTTTTACCTCAGACATGTCGACACACGCGTACCGACACACCACACACACAGGGGATGCTCTATTTGAAGACAGTTCCCCCACCAGGCCCTTTGGAGAGACAGAGAGAGAGTATGCCAGCACACACCACAGCGCTATATAATACAGGGATGTACACTATACTGAGTGATTTTTCCCCTATAGCAGCTTATATACACAGTTTTGCGCCTAAATTTATGTGCCCCCCCCCCTCTCTTTTTTACCCTTTGTGTACCAGGATACTGCAGGGGAGAGCCTGGGGAGCTTCCTTCCAGCTGAGCTGTGAAGAGAAAATGGCGCCGGTGTGCTGAGGAAGAAGGCCCGGCCCCCTCAGCGGCGGGCTTCTGTCCTTTTATGTACTTTAATGGCGGGGGTTAATGCACATATACAGTTTATCAGACTGTATTATGTGCTTTTCGCCAAGTAAGGTAATCTAATTGCTGCCCAGGGCGCCCCCCCCCCCCCCCCCAGCGCCCTGCACCCATCAGTGACCGGAGTGTGTGGTGTGCTAAGGGAGCAATGGCGCACAGCTGCAGTGCTGTGCGCTACCTTAATGAAGACCGGAGTCTTCAGCCGCCGATTTTCAACTTCTCTTCGTTCTTCTGGCTCTGCAAGGGGGACGGCGGCGCGGCTCCGGGACCGGACGACCGAGGACTGGGCCTGTGTTTGATCCCTCTGGAGCTAATGGTGTCCAGTAGCCTTAGAAGCCCAAGCTAGCTGCAAGCAGGTAGGTTCGCTTCTCTCCCCCCAGTCCCACGTAGCAGTGAGTCTGTTGCCAGCAGATCTCACTGAAAATAAAAAACCTAACAAATACTTTCTTTTCTAGGAAGCTCAGGAGAGCCCCTAGGGTGCATTCAGCTCTGGCCGGGCACAGATACTAACTGAGGTCTGGAGGAGGGGCATAGAGGGAGGAGCCAGTGCACACCAGATATAGTACCTAATCTTTCTTTTAAGAGTGCCCAGTCTCCTGCGGAGCCCGTCTATACCCCATGGTCCTTACGGAGTACCCAGCATCCACTAGGACGTCAGAGAAATGTTCTTCAAGGACCAACTCTATGCCCAGCACATCCTTATATACAACAGATATATAGATGATCTATTTATGATATGTACTGGAAGTCATTCATCATTAGAGTCTATGATTGAGTCAATCAATGGTAGACATTCACCAATCAAATTGATGTTTTAATATAGTACTGAAAGCATCAATTATCTAGATATGAAAGATTATCTACAGGACGGACAAATCCAAACAGGACTATACTCTAAAGATACAGATCGTAACACCTTCCTATTAGCCTCCAGGTTCCCCTCTAAACCATTAAAATGTGGTCTTCCCAAATCATAGATTATGCAGATAGCCCGCATATCCAGTGATGTCGAATCCACCAAACTTGAATTGGACAAAATCATAGACAAATTTGTCTGCCGAATGTATAACCTGAATACCTAGAGTACACAAAGATCTGAAGTTCTGCACATACAGAGGGAACAACTCCTTAATTCCAACAAGAAACAACAGGACTCCATTATTCCTTGGCGGATGCAGTTTCATACAGCCAGCCCGGTGATCCAGCATGCCACTCAAGCACTATGGCCTATAGTGGCCACTGATAAAAATCTCAAATGTTTTCAACAAAAACATCCCATAATTGCTTCACTAGGGGATGTAATATTCGAGATACTGTGCTCCACACAGACATTACTGGATTCTCTATACCGACATCAACAGCGAACTTCCTGAAGAGAGGACCAGGTTGCTATAAGTGCACTACTTGTGCAACGTGCTCCCATATGATCACAGGATCCAGCTTCCAACATCCACACTGTGATATAGGTTTCCAAATCAGACACGTGTTAATGTGCCAAATGAGGCATGTGGTTTATATAATCATTTGCCCATGTAATAAATATTATGTGGGCAAAACCACCAGGATGCTTCTAGAAAGGATGGCCATGCATCGCTCGGGAACCAAGCAGGCCTGGTCTAACCAGCAGGCAGATCAACCGGTCGCCAGGCACTTTGTTGAGGCTGGTCATCCATTTTCGTCCCTTAAACATTTAATCATAGATCATATTCCACGTTCATTAAGGAGACAGAGGTGGCAACTTATTAAAATTGGATACCACATGAATACACAAACTCAATACGATACACCAATTGGATTAAATTAAAAATTCAATTGGTGTATTTTCAATTAGAACTCTGGACTTATCTCCATATAAAGTGGAGACTTTAGTAATGTCAGCAATGTTATTAATTACTTTAATGTAGACATTGCGCGAAGGTTGTGCTACTGCAAGAATCTTTTCTTCCTTTTTTTTCTCTGCTCTCTTCTCTTGCTTTGTCCGTTCTCTTATTAACACTTTAGGGTATATTTACTAAGGTCCCGATTTTGACCGAGATGCCGTTTTTTCTTCAAAGTGTCATCTCGGTAATTTACTAAGCAAAAATCACGGCAGTGATGAGGGCATTCGTATTTTTATTACGGCTGTGTAGTAAAAGTACGAGTGAATACACCATCGGTCAAACGCGGCTGATTAGATATAGAACTCGGTCATTTACTAAGCATTCGTATTTGTATTTTCTACCGTGAAAATGGTTTTGCGGTCGTAATAATTTACTAATCGTACAAAAAGCCTAAAAAAAAGTAGACCTGCTTTTGAGAAGCGTGTTTACATGTGTTGTCAATTCTACATTACTCACACCTGTAGTTTTTGACCTTTAAAAGGGGCTCCAACACATTTCTCAACACTCTCAATCTGAAATGGCTGCTACTGTGTGTCGTACTGCTGTCTTGTTTGCTGGGGGATACCTGACACTGCTCCATGAGGCTACAATAAACCCAGGCCAGGAAAAACAACAGGGTCAGCAGGTTGTACATGTTCTGCGTAGGCTGGCCATGCCGTTTTGTTTTTTTTCCATTTAAACTAAAACTAACTTGCTGATGACCATGTTATACAGATGCTCAGACTAAATGTTATAACTTATTTCACTCTGTATGATCTGGTCAAACTGACCCTAGACCCTGATGAAGCACGCTCTCGCCCTGTCTCAATACTCATCTGTCCCTAGACACTAATGTGTTGGTTATTTTGTTAGCTAATTAAGTAATACACATATTTGGTTTTATATTTTTATTTTAACCAAGATACCAATTTAGGCATAACATATTTTGGAAATCATTAACTGGACTCCATATTCTGGACACTGAATATTATTTCTTACGTTTTTGGGTGCTGGGTGCAGAGGCTTGTGTTGGCTCGTGGGTGCGGCTTCGACTTGAACGTCGAACTGGTGATTGAACAGGGGTTTGGCTAGGGGTTGTTGTGCCTAAGCTTGACGTCACATGGTGTGGGCCCATCACACTGAGATTTTGGCTTAAAATGTTTAAACTTGCCGTAAGCTGGGTATAAGCGGCAGTGTTGTTGGCAATGATGCGAGACAGATTGTCATTGATTACTTGGTTATGTTGAATCATCTGTATTAGAGTTGTCTGTTGCCGCTGTTGCTCATCCATGATGCGCTGCAGGTTAGCCTGCATTTGTGTGTTGTCTGCCCTCATCTGCTCCATAGTGTTTGCTATCCGCCCCACCTGCACTATGAGTCTGGCTGAGTTGCGACTTACTTTTGGCAAATGATGGGGCAGACTAGACAGGTGTTGTGTTTGGGTGGTGAGGCACGCGGAGTGTTGTGCCTGTTGTGCTGCCCAACCTGACCAAAACTCTTGGTCCGTTTGTATTGTCCCTGGTGTTGTGCTCATTTGTTGGCTTTGGGATGCTTGAGGTGGTTGGGGAATGTCCTGAGGCATGTTTGCCTGTGTTGGGTCGATAGGCTGCAGGTGGAGTGTAAATGTCTCCTGGCCACGGTCCTGCTGGCCATCGTCGAACATGATGGCTGGGTCTGCATGGGGTTGAACACAGGCAATATTTAGTACATATGGCGCATTGGTTTTACACTAGTTTTACGGCAACATGCATTACTTCAGAATATAAATGTTATGGCTAAATCGATTAATGCTGAAACTTAACTATGTTGGTCACCTTTTAGTTAAATGATGTTGCTCCAAACGTTAATGTTTTATTTTATTTTTATGGTGGAAAATTGAAGGATTCAGAGTCTGTAATACTGTTTACACTCCATGTATTCTTCAACATTTAAAGTAATACATTTTAATTTGGATTAGGACGGTTCCTTTGGCCCAACACACCAAAATATTAAAATGTGTGGAACAATACAATCATACATTGGTCATGGCAGTCATTGGTCTGTCGAAAACGTATACTAATATAGTGGTCTAAAATGTACACTTTATCAATTTTTGTTATATTTTTAAGGTGCCCTATGTTTAGAAGTGGAATTTTGGACCATGTTTTTTTATAAATTTTATTATGTTTTTTTTTTTTTTTTTTTTTTTGTTTGACGTTATTTTTATACAAAATGTGTGGATATGGATATCCTCAAGTTTTGCAAATAACATTCTAAAATAACGTTATAATCATCTGCTTGCAGTTGTTTATTATTTCAACTTTTAGTGGTTATTTTGAGTTTAGAATTTACAGTACTAACAGTGGTGCACATGTATAAACATGGAGAAGGCATAAGTAAGTGAGAAACCAGTGATATGTGCAAGGTGCTAAAGGCACAAGGCAAGCATCTCCAAAATTTATATTTTTTTAAATTTTTATTTTTGTACTGCTGCCTTTATCATCTTGCACATAACAGTGTTTTTTCACTTCCTTATGCCTTCACCTGGTTATTTAATCTACTACACTGTTTACTAATTGTTTTGGATAAATAAATAAAACATTACTCACCAGACAACTGTGGGGATTGTGGCTCATCACTTTGGGGGCTGGCCAAAAGCGCAAGTGGTGGCACGGCAGACACTGCAGAGATGCGCCTTCGGGGTGGTGATGCTGGTGCAGGAGCAGGAGCCTGAACACGGGGCCTCTTGGGTGGCCTTGTAGCCACAGTAACGCTGCCCTGTGATGGGCGCCTTATTGGACGCGGAACAGACGAAGAACCTGTATGATAGTATCCTCATTAGATTTTTTAATTTTCTTTTTTTGGCAGAATATGTGGTTACAGTAAAATCTTACCAGCATTCCCACCATCATCAGCTCTAGGCAGGGTTGGCTGTGGCCTGGATGTGCTGCTTCTCTGGCGTACTGTAGAAAGAAGAAGAATGTCGATATGAACATACTCTTTGGATTTTTTTACAATAATTTTTTTTGTTAGGGTTGAAAACATATGTGGTAGCTGCTGTGACTTAAACTAAGCGATGCTTAGCCTTGCATGCATGACTACATTGGCTGGGTATACTTTTAATGTCAAAACAAAGAAAACTAAAATACATACAGAAATGCTCATAATGTCCAATATTATACCACTTAAAACACATACGTCGTAGCTTTACACAGCCACAATATTACATGGTCATTTTTAAAAAATGAACACCAAGAATAATTACAGTAGCCACAAATATCTGCAATAAAATTAAACCAAAAAAACTACTAATGTATGCAAATACACATCATCAAAACCAATGACAAACCATAACACAAAATAAAAAGACATCCAGGGAAAAAGGATAAGATTTGCAAAAATTGCCATAAAACACAGTCATCACACTTCAATAATATTCTCAAAATAACATTTACTTTGTAAAGCAGACTGCAGAAAATGACCAACACAAGACAAAACATTCACAATACATAATGGCTTTTTTTATAAAAAATAAGACACACAAAACACCATCCCGGCCCAACCTGTGTCTCTCCAGATGTAGTGCAACTACACATCCCAGCATGCCAACCAACACATTTGTCATTCACTAAGTACCAAACTGTGGTAAGGCATGATGGGACTTTGAGTTTGACAACAGCTGGAGAACCACAGGGTGGCCTGGCCTCCACTACATCAACAACACATTTTGTTTAAATTTTTATTTTAGAAAAATCCATATTTAAAAAAAAACACACAACTAAGGACAAAGCACAGATGTTATAAATAAAGGCAGAAATATTAAACACTCACCATCCGCCCTTGGCCGGTCCGAATCACGGACATGAATGGCAGAAACCACCTCTGGTGGAATCAGCGTACGCATCGGCTCCTCCCAATCTTTATAAGAGGCTCGGAAGGGGTGTCCACCCCCGGTTTGACGTGCAGATTTTGCCTCCTTAGCCATCTTGGCCTTCACACGGCGCTTGATGTCATAGAAGCGTTTCCGACAGGTGTCCTCGGTCCGCCTCACCACACCCTCACTGTTCACAGCAGCAACAACCTTCCCCCACAGAACAGTCTTCCTGCGGGTCGACACCTTTGCTGCATCAGCCCCAAACAACTGGCGATGATGCCTCATCAGCTCCCGCACCAGAGCCATATTTTCGGAATAACTAAACTTTACATTGCGGCCCGTCTTTGTAGTGGTGCGTGGCTGCGGAGCCACAACACCATCACTATCACTATTAGTGGAAGCCGCTGCCGCAACCTCCCCCTCCTCCTCACTAACCTCCTCCCTCTCACTCACCTCCTCCACCTCACTCACCTCCTCCACCTCACTCACCTCCTCCCTCTCACTCACCTCCTCCACCTCACTCACCTCCTCCACCACACTCACCTCTGACTGTGACATAATCAGAACAAACCACAAAAAACACAGAGAAAAAAAAACAAATAACACACTCCTCCACTACCACTACACACCACACACACACACACACACACTCACTCACTCACTCACTCACTCACTCACTCACTCACTCACTCACTCACAAACAATGACAATAGACGTAACTAAAATACAAAAGACAAAAAAATAAACAGACTTTTAAATAACTCCACAACAATTATGACAAGACTACTTACACACACAGTACAGCACTCAACAATCACAAAACTCCGCCTCAAAACCACCACAAACTCCACAAAACTCACCAACTCCAAATACACCTTCCTCTCTCCTCTCCACTAACTAAACCCACGAGGTTCGGCCGGTTTGGGGCGTTTTTATAGTAATGTGCACAGACACTCCTCCATCACGAATCTAACCAATCACGGACGAGTGACAAAAAACGAAACTTAGGAAAAAAAGGCGCGAGTGAACGGACAAACACTGCCGTAACCGAAATGTGACGCATTCGTAAAAAAACCACAGAACACGGCCGACAAACTGCAAAATCGGCCGCATTATACCTTAAAAAACCACGAATGACATCGACATCGTAAAACACAAAAAATACAAATACGACAGCTTAGTAAATGAGGCGTAACAAATTCAAAAAGTTGCACAAATACACTTTCGATGACATTCGTGATGATTCTCACTGCAAATCGGTACTAATACGAATCTTAGTAAATACACCCCTTTATGTTTAGGTCCACATTAGATATGTCACCTGCAAAACGCAGGGGGAACATTTGAGTCATTCACTCAAGGGTCACTAATTGCGTCCAGTCTATAACACCATGTGACCCATATTATTATAGGGTAGCTGTGCCACCACGTACACTGTGTACGTTATGCATATTATTCACCCATTGCTCCATTGAGAGGCAGTGGCCCCTGTGCCTTAAGGTCACCATCCTTTCTGTTTTCACTTCTTAACATTATCTTTGACATCATATATTGACCAAGAGCAGCAAATTATAGTTTATATAGTTTATATAGTTTATAGCAAGTTTATAGTAATTATTTATCATTTAATTTACATATACCATAGCACATCACCGTATGTTGTGGCACATTCATGTTACCACACAGCACAATGTATTTGTGCAATCACAATCATGCATATTTCTAATATGCCAAATACGATACACATATCGGTCCGGATTTAAATCATATCGCACCCGCTATCTCCCATCTAAAGTGATGGGAGATATAGGGGCGATATTCAAATGTGCCCCGTGCTATTGTACTGATCGCGCTCCATATAGTCAGGTTTAGGCGCGTCAAGCGCCTAAACCTGATTTAAGTAATGGGTGCGGTCGTGAAGAGACAAGTTTGGGTGCCCAAACGGGTCACTTTACACGCATTTCAGCTCGCTACCTCCGGGGGTAGCGAGCTGAAATGAAGTTGTCGCACCCGTCGGCAGTAACATTACAATACCACCGGCGGGTGTGATAGGTGCTGGGAGGGAGAAACATTTGAATCCTGCCCATTGAATTGATGACTATGTAACATTTCTGATTGCTTTCCCACAGGCAGTGCTCCGACTGTGGGCCGGGAAGAGGAGTCTCACGTCAGTGTACCAGGTTGCCATAGCAGCCGTCGAGCACAGGGATGACGTCAGAGACTGGAGCTGCCAGGACTTCCATCAGCAGCGGCGGCCAGCCCAGCCCCGTCCTGCAGCGGGAACAGGCAATAAGCGCTACCTATTTAAAGTATGTTTTGTGTAGCTATTCTTGTTCTGTCATGTTTATCATGATTTAGCATGTACACCGTGAGAATGGAGCTACAGTATAAGCCTCGAAATGTTGGCTATTTGGTCATGTGATTTTTTTAATACATTGTGCATTTGAAAAAGACATGGAATGCCGCTGATTCTTCTCCAGATCCCACACACCGCTGCATTCTCATTTACCATTGGTCAAAACTGTGCTGTAGCTCATTATCTGTCAGCTGTCTCAACACCTCCATCTTTTTCTTCTTTACCTCAGTAACTGATGAAAAATTGGTTCTTTTGAGCACAGATTTGACTTTAGGGAAAAGAAAGAAGTCCTATGTGCTAGGTCTGGTGAAGAAGGAGGGTGTTCTAGCATTGCAATCTGTTTCTTGGTCAAAAACTGCTTCACAGAGAGAGCTGTGTGGGCTGGTGCGTTGTTCTGGTGGAGGAAGAATTCATCTTTTCACAACTCTGGTATCTTCTGATTCTTTCCCACAAAGATTCTAGAATATTTTTGTAGTAATGTTGATTCACTGTTTCGCCTTCTGGAACTCAGTCTGCCAAAATAACACCTTTGATATCAAAGAAAACAATTAATATGTGCTTTCTTCATTTTTGGTGCTATTTAATGCATGGACTGGTGTTTTATCTCAGGATCATACTAGAAGTCGAAGATCCATGTTTCATCACAGGGAATAACTATCTAAAAAAATAAGATTTTACTCACCGGTAAATCTATTTCTCGTAGTCCGTAGTGGATGCTGGGGACTCCGTAAGGACCATGGGGATTAGCGGCTCCGCAGGAGACTGGGCACAACTAAAGAAAGCTTTAGGACTACCTGGTGTGCACTGGCTCCTCCCACTAAGACCCTCCTCCAGACCTCAGTTAGGATACTGTGCCCGGAAGAGCTGACACAATAAGGAAGGATTTTGAATCCCGGGTAAGACTCATACCAGCCACACCAATCACACCATATAACTCGTGATACTATACCCAGTTAACAGTATGATAACAACTGAGCCTCTCAACAGATGGCTCAACAATAACCCTTTAGTTAGGCAATAACTATATACAAGTATTGCAGACAATCCGCACTTGGGATGGGCGCCCAGCATCCACTACGGACTACGAGAAATAGATTTACCGGTGAGTAAAATCTTATTTTCTCTAACGTCCTAAGTGGATGCTGGGGACTCCGTAAGGACCATGGGGATTATACCAAAGCTCCCAAACGGGCGGGAGAGTGCGGATGACTCTGCAGCACCGAATGAGCAAACTCTAGGTCCTCCTCAGCCAGGGTATCAAACTTGTAGACTCTTGCAAGAGTGTTTTAACCCGAACAAGTAACAGCTCTGCAAATTTGTAAAGCCGAGACCCCTCGGGCAGCCGCCCAAGAAGAACCCACTTTCCTCGTGGAATGGGCTTTCACAGATTTAGGGTGCGGCAGTCCAGCCGCAGAATGTGCAAGTTGAATCGTGCTACAGATCCAGCGAGCAATAGTCTGCTTAGAAGCAGGAGCACCCAGCTTGTTGGGTGCATACAGGATAAATAGCGAGTCAGTTTTCCTGACTCCAGCCGTCCTGGAAACATATACTTTTCAGGGCCCTGACTACGTCCAGAAACTTGGAATCCTCCAAGTCCCAAGTAGCCGCAGGCACCACAATAGGTTGGTTCACATGAAAAACTGCTACCACCTTAGGAAGGAATTGGGAACGAGTCCTCAATTCCGCCTTATCCATATAAAATACAGATAAGGGCTTTTGACAAAGCCGCCAATTCTGATACACGCCTGGCCGACGCCAAGGCCCACAGCATGACCACTTTCCACGTGAGGTATTGTAGCTCCACGGATTTAAGTGGCTCAACTCAATGCGACTTCAGGAAATCCAACACTACGTTGAGATCCCACGGTGCCACTGGAGGCACAAACGGGGGCTGACTATGCAGCACTCCCTTAACAAAAGTCTGAACTTCAGGCAGTGAAGCCAGTTCTATTTTGGAAGAAAATCTATAGAGCCGAAATCTGGACCTTAATGGAACCCAATTTTAGGCCCATAGTCACCTCTGACTTGTAGGAAGTGCAGAAAGCGACCTAGCTGAAATTCCTCCTTTGGGGCCCTACTGGCCTCACAGCACGCAACATATTTCCGCCATATGCGGTGATAATGGTTTGCGTTCACTTCTTTCCTAGCTTTAAATAGCGTAGGGATAACTTCCTCCGGAATGCCCTTTTCCTTCAGGATCCGGCGTTCAACCGCCATGCCGTCAAACGCAACCGCGGTACGTCTTGGAACAGACAGGCCCCCTGCTGCAGCAGGTCCTGTCTGAGCGGCAGAGGCCATGGGTCCTCTGAGATCATTTCTTGGAGTTCTGGGTACCAAGCTCTTCTTGGCCACCCGGAACTTCTTACTCCTCTCCTTCTTATTATTCTCATTACCCTGGGTATGAGAGGCAGAGAAGGGAACACATACACCGACTGGTACACCCACGGTGTTACCAGAGCGTCCACAGCTATCGCCTGAGGGTCCCTTGACCTGGCGCAATATCTTTGTAGCTTTTTGTTGAGGCGGGACGCCATTCTGTCCACCTGTGGCCTTTCCCCACGGTGTACAATCATTTGGAAGACTTCTGGATGAAGTCCCCACTCTCTCGGGTGGAGGTCGTGTCTGCTGAGAAAGTCTGCTTCTCAGTTGTCCACTCCGGGAATGAACACTGCTGACAGTGCTAACACATGATTTTCCGCCCATCGGAGAATCCTTGTGGCTTCTGCCATCGCCATCCTGCTTCTTGTGCCGCCCTGTCGGTTTACATGAGCGACCGCCGTGATGTTGTCTGACTGGATCAGCACCGGCCGGTGTTTAAGCAGGGGTCTAGCCTGACTTAGGGCATTGTAAATGGCCCATAGTTCCAGAACATTTATGTGTAGGGAAGTCTCCTAACTTTTCCATAGGCCTTGGAAGTTTCTTCCCTGTGTGACTGCCCCCCAGCCTTGAAGGCTGGCATCCGTGGTCACCAGGACCCAGTCCTGTATGCCGAATCTGCGGCCCCCTAGAAGATGAGCACTCTGCAGTCACCACCACAGCGACACCCTGGCCCTTGGAGACAGGGTTATCCACCGATGCATCTGAAGATGCGATCCTGACCACTTGTCCAACAGGTCCCACTGAAAGGTCCTTGCATGGAACCTGCCGAATGGAATTGCTTCGTAGGAAGCAACTATTTTTCCCAGGACTCGCGTGCAGTGATGCACCGACACCTGTTTTGGTTTCAGGAGGCCTCTGACTAGAGATGACAGCTCCTTGGCTTTCTCCTCCGGGAGAACCACTTTTTTCTGTTCTGTCCTTGGAGACAGGGTTATCCGCCGATGCATCTGAGGATGCGACCCGGACCACTTGTCCAACAGATCCCACTGGAAGATCCTTGCATGGGACTTGGCGAATGGAAATTCTTCGTAAGAAGCTACCATCTTTCCCAAGGCTCGCGTGCATAGATGCACCGATACCTGTATTTGTATTAGGAGGTCTATGTCTAGAGACGCCAACTCCTTGGACTTCTCCTCCGGGAGAAACCCTTTTTATCCTGTTCTGTGTCCAGAACCATACCCAGGAACAGTAGACGCGTCGTAGGAACCAGCTGCGACTTTGGAATATTCAGAATCCAGCCGTGCTGTTGTAGCACTTCCCGAGATAGTGCTACTCCGACGAACAACTGCTCCCTGGACCTCGCCTTTATAAGGAGATCGTCCAAGTACGGGATAAGTACTTCGGCCATTACCTTGGTAAATACCCTCAGTGCCGGGGACAGACCAACGGCAACATCTGGAATTGGTAATGACAATCCTGTACCACAATTTTGAGGTAAAACTGGTGACGAGGGTAAATAGGGACATGCAGGTAAGTATCCTTGATGTCCAGTGATACCCTGAAATTTTCCAGGCTTGCTATAATCGCCCTGAGCGATTCCATTTTGAACTTGAACCTTCGTATATAAGTGTTCAAGGATTTTAATTTTAGAATGGGTCTCACCGAACCGTCTGGTTTCGGTACCACAACATTTTGGAATAGTAACCCCGGCCTTGTTGAAGGAAGGGGTACCTTGATTTCATCTGCTGGAAGTACAGCTTGTGAATTGCCGCCAGTACTACCTTTCTCCGAGGGCAGCAGGCAAGGCTGATGTGAGGCAACGGCGAGGGGGAGTCGTCTCAAACTCCAGCCTGTATCCCTGTGATACTACTTGCAGAACCTAGGGATCCACCTGTGGGCAAGCCCATTGATCCCTGCAGTTCCCGAGATGCGCCCCCACTGCACCTGTCTCCACCTGTGGAGCCCCAGCGTCATGCGGTGGACTCAGAGGAAGCTAAGGGAAGATATTTGATCCTGGAACTGGCTGCTGGTGCAGCTTTTTCCTTCTTCCCTTGTCTCTGTGCAGAAAGGAAGCGCCTTTGACCCGCTTGCTTTTCTGAAGCCGAAAGGACCGTACCTGAAAATACGGTGCTTTCTTTAGGCTTTTGTGAGGAAACCTGAGGTAAAAAAAATTCTTCCCAGCTGTTGCTGTGGATACGAGGTCCCAGAGACCATCCCCAAACAATTCCTCACCCTTACGAGGCAGAATCTTCATGTGCCTTTTAAATGCAGCATCACCTGTCCACTGCCGGGTTTCTACTACCCTCCTGGCAGAATGGACATTGCATTAATTCTGGATGCCAGCCGGCAAATATCCCTCTGTGCATCCTTTATATTTAAGACAACGTCTTAAATATGCTCAATGTTAGCAAAATATTATCCCTGTCTTAGCGTATTAATATTATCTGACAGGGTGTCAGACCATGCTGCAGCAGCACTATTTATGCTGAGGCAATTGCAGGTTTCAGTATATAACCTGAGTGTGTAAATACAGACTTCAGGATCGCCTCCTGCTTTTTATCAGCAGGTTCCTTCAAGGTGGCCGTATCCTAAGACGGCAGTGCCACCTTTTGACAAACGTGGGAGCGCCTTATCCACCCTAAGGGATATCTCCCAACGTGACCTATCCTCTGGCGGGAAAGGGTACGCCATCAGTAACTTTTTAGAATTACCAGTTTCTTATCGGGGGAAACCACGCTTCTTTACACACTTTATTCATTCATCTGATGGGGGAACAAAACACTGGCTGCTTTTTCTCCCCAAAAATAAAACCCCTTTTATGTGGTACTTGGGTTCATGTCAGAAAATGCGTAACACATTTTTCATTGCCGAGATCATGTAACGGATGTTCCTAGTGGATTGTGTATATGTTTCAACCTCGTCGACACTGGAGTCAGACTCCGTGTCGACATCTGTGTCTGCCATCTGAGGTAACGGGCGTTGTTTGAGCCCCTGATGGCCTTTGAGACGCCTGGGCAGGCGCGGGCTGAGAAGCCGGCTGTCCCACAGCTGTTACGTCATCCAGCCTTTTATGTAAGGAGTTGACACTGTCGGTTAATACCTTCCACCTATCCATCCACTCTGGTGTCGGCCCCACAGGGGGCGACATCCCATTTATCGGCCTCTGCTCCGCCTCCACGTAACCTTCCTCATCCAACATGTCGACACAGCCGTACCGACACACCGCACACACACAGGGAATGCTCTGACTGAGGACAGGACCCCACAAAGTCCTTTGGGGAGACCGAGAGAGAGTATGCCAGCACACACCAGAGCGCTATATAATGCAGGGATTAACACTATAACTGAGTGATTTTCCCCCAAATAGCTGCTTGTATACATATATTGCGCCTAAATTTAGTGCCCCCCCTCTCTTTTTAACCCTTTGAGCCTGAAAACTACAGGGGAGAGCCTGGGGAGCTGTCTTCCAGCTGCACTGTGAAGAGAAAATGGCGCCAGTGTGCTGAGGGAGAAGCCCCGCCCCCTTTTCGGCTGACTTTCTCCCGCTTTTTCTGTAATACTGGCAGGGGTAATTTTACATCTATATAGCCTCTGGGACTATATATGATGTATATTTGCCAGCCAAGGTGTTATTTATTGCCCTCAGGGCGCCCCCCCCCCCCCCAGCGCCCTGCACCCATCAGTGACCGAAGTGTGAGGTGTACATGAGGAGCAATGGCGCACAGCTGCAGTGCTGTGCGCTACCTTGGTGAAGACCGAAGTCTTCTGCCGCCGATTTTCCGGACCTCTTCGTGCTTCTGGCTCTGTAAGGGGGACGGCGGCGCGGCTCCGGGAACGAACACCAAGGTCGGGTCCTGCGGTCGATCCCTCTGGAGCTAATGGTGTCCAGTAGCCTAAGAAGCCCAAACTACCACCTGTTAGGTAGGTTCGCTTCTTCTCCCCTTAGTCCCTCGCTGCAGTGAGTCTGTTGCCAGCAGATCTCACTGAAAATAAAAAACCTAAATATACTTTCTTTCTAGGTGCTCAGGAGAGCCCCTAGTGTGCACCCAGCTCAGCCGGGCACAAGAATCTAACTGAGGTCTGGAGGAGGGTCTTAGTGGGAGGAGCCAGTGCACACCAGGTAGTCCTAAAGCTTTCTTTAGTTGTGCCCAGTCTCCTGCGGAGCCGCTAATCCCCATGGTCCTTACGGAGTCCCCAGCATCCACTTAGGACGTTAGAGAAATGCAAATGCGCTCGAATTTGTTCCAAAATGTCTGTACAATTTCGCTGTTTGATTTTTTTTCTGTTCAGCAGTGAGAAGCTTTGGAACCATCTTAGCACAAGCTTTTGTCATGTTAAGATCTTGATGTAAAACTTTCCTAACAGTTTCCTTGTTTAGGTTTACCATTTCTGCAATCATTCAGACATTGAATCGACGGTCAATGCAAAGATTCTCTTTTTTTTCCACATTGTTTGCTTTTGATGTGCAAGGCCTTCTGGGACATCATCTTCGACATCCTCGCAACCATCACTAAATCTTTTGTGCCACTCAAACACACGTGCACGTTACATATAATCTGCCCCATAAGCCTTGATTAGTGTAGAAAGATTCAGTTGGCGTTTTGTTCAATTTAAATGAAAAATTTTAAATTAACACGTTGCTCTACTTTTAAGCTTAGCATTTTTATGGCGCACAGGAAAAACACAACTTTTTGTGGGACAGCAAACTATCTGTGCGGGAGGGGTGAAACTTGCAAACCATTTTGGGATTGTATTTTGTTATCCCTAATGCACACTGAGTGAAAAATAATACTACATAATAATCAGATAATACGGAGAACTTAGTTGCATAGTATTAGGGACTCCGTCACTGGGAGTCCCTAATACTAGGTATGGGTCCGGGGTGCAGGACCCCATCACGTCGGCACAGGTCGGCTACCCCAGGTCAGCACACAGGTGCTAATAGGGTTAATAAGAAGCACATAAGTGCTATGTAAGTGAAGTGTGATTAAAATAATACGAAAATATATACAAAGTGATAGGGAAAATCATAATTGTTAATAAAGTGTTAGGGTATGCCGACCTGAAGCCGCCCAGTCATACCGACATAGGGGCTACCGCACCCCACACCCACCCCATAAATAATTACACATATGTCTGGGTCTGCATGCCCAGTGTAAGGCCACATGACAATGGCTCCTACAGCATCTGAGAGCCAGCTTACCTGGAGACACCCCCAGCGTCTCCAATGGCACTCTGGAGTCAGCAGTCCCTCCTAATGCTGACCCATCCATGCCTCTCTAACTACAATGCACATTTATTGGCAAGCTGCTCCATCAGATTGTGATGTCACTCAGGTGCTAAAAGGGAGGGGTAATTCTGGGTAAGAGAAAAACATTTTGTTATCCCTAATGCACACTGACTGAGAAATAATACTGCATAATAATCAGATAATACGGAGATCTGAGTTGCGTATATCTGCAGATATAGGGTTAAGCCCCCAGGCCGATCGGCAAGGCGTCTCCGTCACTGGGGGTCCCTAATAGAGATGTGCACCGGAAATTTTTCGGGTTTTGTGTTTTGGTTTTGGGTTCGGTTCCGCGGCCGTGTTTTGGGTTCGAACGCGTTTTGGCAAAACCTCACCGAATTTTTTTTGTCGGATTCGGGTGTGTTTTGGATTCGGGTGTTTTTTTCAAAAAACCCTAAAAAACAGCTTAAATCATAGAATTTGGGGGTCATTTTGATCCCAAAGTATTATTAACCTCAATAACCATAATTTCCACTCATTTTCAGTCTATTCTGAACACCTCACACCTCACAATATTATTTTTAGTCCTAAAATTTGCACCGAGGTCGCTGGATGACTAAGCTCAGCGACCCAAGTGGCCGACACAAACACCTGGCCCATCTAGGAGTGGCACTGCAGTGTCACGCAGGATGGCCCTTCCAAAAAACACTCCCCAAACAGCACATGACGCAAAGAAAAAAAGAGGCGCAATGAGGTAGCTGTGTGACTAAGCTCAGCGACCCAAGTGGCCGACACAAACACCTGGCCCATCTAGGAGTGGCACTGCAGTGTCAGGCAGGATGGCCCTTCCAAAAAATACTCCCCAAACAGCACATGACGCAAAGAAGAAAAAAAAGAGGCGCAATGAGGTAGCTGTGTGACTAAGCTCAGCGACCCTAGTGGCCGACACAAACACCTGGCCCATCTAGGAGTGGCACTGCAGTGTCAGGCAGGATGGCCCTTCCAAAAAACACTCCCCAAACAGCACATGACGCAAAGAAAAAAAGAGGCGCAATGAGGTAGCTGTGTGAGTAAGCTCAGCGACCCTAGTGACCGACACAAACACCTGGCCCATCAAGGAGTGGCACTGCAGTGTCACGCAGGATGGCCCTTCAAAAAAACACTCCCCAAACAGCACATGACGCAAAGAAAAAAAGAGGCGCAATGAGGTAGCTGTGTGAGTAAGCTAAGCGACCCTAGTGGCCGACACAAACACCTGGCCCATCTAGGAGTGGCACTGCAGTGTCACGCAGGATGGCCCTTCAAAAAAACACTCCCCAAACAGCACATGACGCAAAGAAAAAAAGAGGCGCAATGAGGTAGCTGTGTGAGTAAGCAAAGAAAAATGAAAGAAAAAAGAGGTGCAAGATGGAATTGTCCTTGGGCCCTCCCACCCACCCTTATGTTGTATAAACAGGACATGCACACTTTAACCAACCCATCATTTCAGTGACAGGGTCTGCCACACGACTGTGACAGAAATGACGGGTTGGTTTGGACCCCCACCAAAAAAGAAGCAATTAATCTCTCCTTGCACAAACTGGCTCTACAGAGGCAAGATGTCCACCTCATCATCATCCTCCGATTCATCACCGTGTACATCCCCCTCCTCACAGATTATCAATTCGTCCCCACTGGAATCCACCATCACAGCTCCCTGTGTACTTTGTGGAGGCAATTGCTGCTGGTGAATGTCTCCATGGAGGAATTGATTATAATTCATTTTAATGAACATCATCTTCTCCACATTTTCTGGAAGTAACCTCGTACGTCGATTGCTGACAAGGTGAGCGGCGGCACTAAACACTCTTTCGGAGTACACACTTGTGGGAGGGCAACTTAGGTAGAATAAAGCCAGTTTGTGCAAGGGCCTCCAAATTGCCTCTTTTTCCTGCCAGTATACGTACGGACTGTCTGACGTGCCTACTTGGATGCGGTCACTCATATAATCCTCCACCATTCTTTCAATGGGGAGAGAATCATATGCAGTGACAGTAGACGACATGTCCGTAATCGTTGGCAGGTCCTTCAGTCCGGACCAGATGTCAGCATCAGCAGTCGCTCCAGACTGCCCTGCATCACCGCCAGCGGGTGGGCTCGGAATTCTGAGCCTTTTCCTCGCACCCCCAGTTGTGGGAGAATGTGAAGGAGGAGATGTTGACAGGTCGCGTTCCGCTTGACTTGACAATTTTCTCACCAGCAGTTCTTTGAACCCCAAGTCCCACATGCCTAGCGGAATCGCTCTGTGTTAGCTCCTCCTTCAATGTCTCCAGCTTCTTCTGCAAAAGCCTGATGAGGGGAATGACCTGACTCAGGCTGGCAGTGTCTGAACTGACTTCACGTGTGGCAAGTTCAAAAGGTTGCAGAACCTTGCACAACGTTGAAATCATTCTCCACTGCGCTTGAGACAGGTGCATTCCACCTCCTATATCGTGCTCAGTTGTATAGGCTTGAATGGCCTTTTGCTGCTCCTCCAACCTCTGAAGCATATAGAGGGTTGAATTCCACCTCGTTACCACTTCTTGCTTCAGATGATGGCAGGGCAGGTTCAGGCGTTTTTGGTGTTGCTCCAGTCTTCTGTACGTGGTGCCTGTGCGCCGAAAGTGTCCCGCAATTCTTCTGGCCACCGACAGCATCTCTTGCACGCCCCTCTCGTTTTTTAAATAATTCTGCACCACCAAATTCAAGGTATGTTCAAAACATGGGACGTGCTGGAATTTGCCCATATTTAATGCACACACAATATTGCTGGCGTTGTCCGATGCCACAAATCCACAGGAGAGTCCAATTGGGGTAAGCCATTCTGCGATGATCTTCCTCAGTTGCCGTAAGAGGTTTTTAGCTGTGTGCGTATTCTGGAAAGCGGTGATACAAAGCGTAGCCTGCCTAGGAAAGAGTTGGCGTTTGCGAGATGCTGCTACTGGTGCCGCCGCTGCTGTTCTTGCGGCGGGAGTCCATACATCTACCCAGTGGGCTGTCACAGTCATATAGTCCTGAGTCTGCCCTGCTCCACTTGTCCACATGTCCGTGGTTAAGTGGACATTGGGTACAACTGCATTTTTTAGGACACTGGTGAGTCTTTTTCTGAGGTCTGTGTACATTTTCGGTATCGCCTGCCTAGAGAAATGGAACCTAGATGGTATTTGGTACCGGGGACACAGTACCTCAAACAAGTCTATAGTTGGCTCTGCAGTAATGATGGATACCGGAACCACGTTTCTCACCGCCCAGGATGCCAAGGCCTCAGTTATCCACTTTGCAGCAGGATGACTGCTGTGATATTTCATCTTCCTCGCAAAGGACTGTTGGACAGTCAATTGCTTGGTGGAAGTAGTAAAAGTGGTCTTACGACTTCCCCTCTGGGATGACCATCGACTCCCAGCAGCAACAACAGCAGCGCCAGCAGCAGTAGGCGTTACACGCAAGGATGCATCGGAGGAATCCCAGGCTGGAGAGGACTCGTCAGAATTGCCAGTGACATGGCCTGCAGGACTATTGGCATTCCTGGGGAAGGAGGAAATTGACACTGAGGGAGTTGGTGGGGTGGTTTGCGTGAGCTTGGTTACAAGAGGAAGGGATTTACTGGTCAGTGGACTGCTTCCGCTGTCGCCCAAAGTTTTTGAACTTGTCACTGACTTATGATGAATGCGCTGCAGGTGACGTATAAGGGAGGATGTTCCGAGGTGGTTAACGTCCTTACCCCTACTTATTACAGCTTGACAAAGGCAACACACGGCTTGACAAATGTTGTCCGCATTTCTGTTGAAATACTTCCACACCGAAGAGCTGATTTTTTGGGTATTTTCACCAGGCATGTCAATGGCCATATTCCTCCCACGGACAACAGGTGTCTCCCCGGGTGCCTGACTTAAACAAACCACCTCACCATCAGAATCCTCCTGGTCAATTTCCTCCCCAGCGCCAGCAACACCCATATCCTCCTCATCCTGGTGTACTTCAACACTGACATCTTCAATCTGACTATCAGGAACTGGACTGCGGGTGCTCCTTCCAGCACTTGCAGGGGGCGTGCAAATGGTGGAAGGTGCATGCCTTTCACGTCCAGTGTTGGGAAGGTCAGGCATCGCAACCGACACAATTGGACTCTCCTTGTGGATTTGTGATTTCGAAGAACGCACAGTTCTTTGCTGTGCTTTTGCCAGCTTAAGTCTTTTCATTTTTCTAGCGAGAGGCTGAGTGCTTCCATCCTCATGTGAAGCTGAACCACTAGCCATGAACATAGGCCAGGGCCTCAGCCGTTCCTTGCCACTCCGTGTGGTAAATGGCATATTGGCAAGTTTACGCTTCTCCGACGACGATTTTATTTTAGATTTTTGAGTCCTTTTTTTACTGATATTTGGTGTTTTGGATTTTACATGCTCTGTACTATGACATTGGGCATCGGCCTTGGCAGACGACGTTGATGGCATTTCATCGTCTCGGCCATGACTAGTGGCAGCAGCTTCAGCACGAGGTGGAAGTGGATCTTGATCTTTCCCTATTTTTGGAACCTCAACATTTTTGTTCTCCAGATTTTAATAGGCACAACTAAAAGGCACCTCAGGTAAACAATGGAGATGGATGGATACTAGTATACTTATGGATGACGAGTGACTGCCGACACAGAGGTAGCTACAGCCGTGGACTACCGTACTGCGTCTGCTAGTATAGACTGGATGATAATGATATAAAAAATATATATATATCACTACTGCAGGACAGGTATATATTATATAATGACGGAGCTGCTGGACACTGTCAGCAGCAGACTCCTAAACTACTAGTATGAAGAAGATAGAAAAAAAAAAACCACCACAGGTAGGTATACAATTATGGACGAGCACTGCCGACACAGAGGTAGCTACAGCCGTGGACTACCGTACTGCGTCTGCTAGTATAGACTGGATGATAATGATATAAAATATATATATATATCACTACTGCAGGACAGGTATATATTATATAATGACGGACCTGCTGGACACTGTCAGCAGCAGACTCCTAAACTACTAGTATGAAGAAGATAGAAAAAAATAAACCCACCACAGGTAGGTATACAATTATGGACGAGCACTGCAAACACAGAGGTAGCTACAGCCGTGGACTACCGTACTGCGTCTGCTAGTATAGACTGGATGATAATGATATAAAAATATATATATATTTATCACTACTGCAGGACAGGTATATATTATATAATGACGGACCTGCTGGACACTGTCAGCAGCAGACTCCTAAACTACTAGTATGAAGAAGATAGAAAAAAAAAACCCACCATGGGTAGGTATACAATTATGGACGAGCACTGCCGACACAGAGGTAGCTACAGCTGTGGACTACCGTACTGCGTCTGCTAGTATAGACTGGATGATAATGATATAAAAAATATATATATATCACTACTGCAGGACAGGTATATATTATATAATGACGGACCTGCTGGACACTGTCAGCAGCAGACTCCTAAACTACTAGTATGAAGATAGAAAAAAAAAAAAACCACCACAGGTAGGTATACAATTATGGACGAGCACTGCCGACACAGAGGTAGCTACAGCCGTGGACTACCGTACTGCGTCTGCTAGTATAGACTGGATGACAGTGATCGCAAAAACGCGCTATAGCGCGTATCTTACCCGCTTTTGATGTCTGGGGACTCACTTATCTAAAATGAGAGGGTCCCCGGGGACGCGCTCAGCAGCAGCAAATACTCCGGGACTCCCATTTAGCAGAATAGCTGGACGCGCTCATCTGTGATCGCGCCAGCCAGTCAGCGGCATGCAGGAGGTGACTGGCTGATTCCTCAACCAATCACCTCCTGTAGTCTCCAGCCAATCATCCCTGCAGCATCTCCCGCCAGTCCGCCTGCTTTGAATCCTCTCCCCGCTGTCCTGGGCTCCGCTGCCAGCACATGAATCTGTGCTACAGCGCTGAGCCCCGCTCATCTCCACCTCCTCCCCGCTGCACGCTCTGCCGCCGCCTCCAGCACCAAGAGACTGGCCCCGCTCATCTCCAGCTCCTCCCTGCTGCATGCTCCGCCGCCGCCTCCAGCACCAAGAGACTGGCCACGCTCATCTCCACCTCCTCTCTGCTGCATGCTCCGCCGCCGCCTCCAGCACCAAGAGACTGGCCACGCTCACCATGCACAGCGCCCTCCGCCGCAACGGTGAGTACAGGTCCTCATCTGCCCCCCCGCATCTGCCCCTGTGCCCAGGATGCAGCTGGCTGCCAGTGTGGTGGTGGATGGTCTTGCTGAAGGTTTCCCGTGGGGAGGGGGTGGGGGGGGAGTTGGTTACTGCAGTGTGCCTCAGTGCTCTACCTGGTGCAGTGTGCCTCAGTGCTCTACCTGGTGCAGTGTGCCTCAGTGCTCTACCTGGTGCAGTGTGCCTCAGTGCTCTACCTGGTGCAGTGTGCCTCAGTGCTCTACCTGGTGCAGTGTGCCTCAGTGCTCTACCTGGTGCAATGTGCCTCGCTGCTCTACCTGGTGCAATGTGCCTCGCTGCTCTACCTGGTGCAATGTGCCTCGCTGCTCTACCTGGTGCAATGTGCCTCGCTGCTCTACCTGGTGCAATGTGCCTCGCTGCTCTACCTGGTGCAATGTGCCTCGCTGCTCTACCTGGTGCAATGTGTCTCTGCGCTCTACCTGGCGCAATGTGTCTCTGCGCTCTACCTGGCGCAATGTGTGTAACGTGCTCTGCCTGGCACATTGTGTGTAACGTACTCTGCCTGGCGCATTGTGTGTAACATGCTCTGCCTGGCGCATTGTGTGCAACGTGCTCTACCTGGCGCAATGTGTGCAACGTGCTCTACCTGGCGCAATGTGTGCAACGTGCTCTACCTGGCGCAATGTGTGTAACGTGCTCTACCTAGCGCAATGTGTGTAACGTGCTCTACCTGGCGCAATGTGTGTAACGTGCTCTGCCTGGGCGCAATGTGTGTAACGTGCTCTGCCTGCTGGAATGTGTGTAACATGCTCTACCTGGTGCATTGTGTATAACGTCCTCTACCTTGTGCAATGTTTATATTTGATTTACCTGGTGCAATGTGTCTTAAGTGTTCTACCTGGTGCAATGTTTATATGTGCTCTACCTGGTGCAATGTATATAACGTGCTCTACCGGGCGCATTGTGTATAATGAGCTCTACTGGGCGCAATGTGTATAATAATGCGCTCTACCTGGCGTAATGTGTATAACGTGCTCTGCCTGGCACAATGTGTATAACATGTTCTATCTGGCGCAATGTGTATAATGTGCTCTACTTGGAGCAAAGTGTATAGCGAGCTGTACCTGGAACAAAGTGTATAACATGCTGTACCTGGTGCAATATGTATAATGTGCTCTACCTGGCGCAGTGTGTATAGGAGGTTCTACCTGGTGCAGTCTGTATAAGCGGAACTACTGTGTGGTGTAATGTGAATTGGCACTATTATGTGGTCACGCCCCTTCCCCATGAAGCCACGCCCCTTAAATTTTGCGGCGCGCCTCCGCCGCGCACTGCCTATACTTTACGGTCTAGTGAGGTGGAACACCAATTCACTTTCTGCCTAAGGGCACCAAAATGTCTAGTTACAGCTCTGGTGCAGGGTGTCCTGTATGCTACACAGCCCAGCAGCATTGTCACCCCATCCCCCTACCTTGCAACACTTTTGTAGTGTCCAAACAATATTAAGATTAATAAGAACCCTCATTCCGATGGGACCCAGAAAAAGACCGGTAGGACCCCAATTTTCGAAAGTGAGGGGTCCCTGGGACCCACTTTTTTTTTGGATCAGCGCGATCACTGGATGATAATGATATAAAAAATATATATATATCACTACTGCAGGACAGGTATATATCATATAATGATGGACCTGCTGGACACTGTCAGCAGCAGACTCCTAAATTACTAGTATGAAGAAGATAGAAAAAAAAAACCCACCACAGGTAGGTATACAATTATGGACGAGCACTGCCGACACAGAGGTAGCTACAGCCGTGGACTACCGTACTGCGTCTGCTAGTATAGACTGGATGATAATGATATAAAAAATATATATATATCACTACTGCAGGACAGGTATATATTATATAATGACGGACCTGCTGGACACTGTCAGCAGCAGACTCCTAAACTACTAGTATGAAGAAGATAGAAAAAAAAAACCCACCACAGGTAGGTATACAATTATGGACGAGCACTGCCGACACAGAGGTAACTACAGCCGTGGACTACCGTACTGCGTCTGCTAGTATAGACTGGATGATAATGATATAAAAATATATATATATATATCACTACTGCAGGACAGGTATATATTATATAATGACAGACCTGCTGGACACTGTCAGCAGCAGACTCCTAAACTACTAGTATGAAGAAGATAGAAAAAAAAAACCACCACAGGTAGGTATACAATTATGGACGAGCACTGCCGACACAGAGGTAGCTACAGCCGTGGACTACCGTACTGCGTCTGCTAGTATAGACTGGATGATAATGATATAAAAAATATATATATCACTACTGCAGGACAGGTGTATATTATATAATGACGGACCTGCTGGACACTGTCAGCAGCAGACTCCTAAACTACTAGTATGAAGAAGATAGAAAAAAAAAACCCCACCACAGGTAGGTATACAATTATGGACGAGCACTGCCGACACAGAGGTAGCTACAGCCGTGGACTACCATACTGCGTCTGCTAGTATAGACTGGATGATAATGATATAAAAAATATATATATATCACTACTGCAGGACAGGTATATATTATATAATGACGGACCTGCTGGACACTGTCAGCAGCAGACTCCTAAACTACTAGTATGAAGAAGATAGAAAAAAAAAACCCACCACAGGTAGGTATACAATTATGGACGAGCACTGCCGACACAGAGGTAGCTACAGCCGTGGACTACCGTACTGCGTCTGCTAGTATAGACTGGATGATAATGATATAAAAAATATATATATATCACTACTGCAGGACAGGTATATATTATATAATGACGGACCTGCTGGACACTGTCAGCAGCAGACTCCTAAACTACTAGTATGAAGAAGATAGAAAAAAAAAACCCACCACAGGTAGGTATACAATTATGGACGAGCACTGCCGACACAGTGGTAGCTACAGCCGTGGACTACCGTACTGCGTCTGCTAGTATAGACTGGATGATAATGATATAAAAAATATATATATATCACTACTGCAGGACAGGTATATATTATATAATGACAGACCTGCTGGACACTGTCAGCAGCAGACTCCTAAACTACTAGTATGAAGAAGATAGAAAAAAAAAACCACCACAGGTAGGTATACAATTATGGACGAGCACTGCCGACACAGAGGTAGCTACAGCCGTGGACTACCGTACTGCGTCTGCTAGTATAGACTGGATGATAATGATATAAAAAATATATATATATCACTACTGCAGGACAGGTATATATTATATAATGACGGACCTGCTGGACACTGTCAGCAGCAGACTCCTAAACTACTAGTATGAAGAAGATAGAAAAAAAAACCCACCACAGGTAGGTATACAATTATGGACGAGCACTGCCGACACAGAGGTAGCTACAGCCGTGGACTACCGTACTGCGTCTGCTAGTATAGACTGGATGATAATGATATAAAAAAATAAGAATTTACTTACCAATAATTCTATTTCTCGTAGTCCGTAGTGGATGCTGGGGACTCCGTCAGGACCATGGGGGATAGCGGCTCCGCAGGAGACAGGGCACAAAAGTAAAAGCTTTAGGACCAGGTGGTGTGCACTGGCTCCTCCCCCTATGACCCTCCTCCAAGCCTCAGTTAGGATACTGTGCCCGGACGAGCGTACACAATAAGGAAGGATTTTGAATCCCGGGTAAGACTCATACCAGCCACACCAATCACACTGTACAACCTGTGATCTGAACCCAGTTAACAGCATGATAACAGCGGAGCCTCTGAAAAGATGGCTCACAACAATAATAACCCGATTTTTGTAACAATAACTATGTACAAGTATTGCAGACAATCCGCACTTGGGATGGGCGCCCAGCATCCACTACGGACTACGAGAAATAGAATTATCGGTAAGTAAATTCTTATTTTCTCTGACGTCCTAAGTGGATGCTGGGGACTCCGTCAGGACCATGGGGATTATACCAAAGCTCCCAAACGGGCGGGAGAGTGCGGATGACTCTGCAGCACCGAGTGAGAGAACTCCAGGTCCTCCTCAGCCAGGGTGTGCCCCTGACCAAGTAGCAGCTCGGCAAAGTTGTAAAGCCGAGACCCCTCGGGCAGCCGCCCAAGATGAGCCCACCTTCCTTGTGGAATGGGCATTTACATATTTTGGCTGTGGCAGGCCTGCCACAGAATGTGCAAGCTGAATTGTACTACACATCCAACTAGCAATCGTCTGCTTAGAAGCAAGAGCACCCAGTTTGTTGGGTGCATACAGGATAACAGCAAGTCAGTTTTCCTGACTCCAGCCGTCCTGGAAACCTATATTTTCAGGGCCCTGACAACATCTAGCAACTTGGAGTCCTCCAAGTCCCTAGTAGCCGCAGGTACCACAATAAGCTGGTTCAGGTGAAACGCTGACACCACCTTAGGGAGAAACTGGGGACGAGTCCGCAGCTCTGCCCTGTCCAAATGGACAATCAGATATGGGCTTTTGTGAGACAAAGCCGCCAATTCTGACACTCGCCTGGCCGAGGCCAGGGCCAACATCATGGTCACTTTCCATGTGAGATATTTCAAATCCACAGATTTGAGCGGTTTAAACCAATGTGATTTGAGGAATCCCAGAACTACGTTGAGATCCCACAGTGCCACTGGAGGCACAAAAGGGGGTTGTATATGCAGTACTCCCTTGACAAACTTCTGGACTTCAGGAACTGAAGCCAATTCTTTCTGGAAGAAAATCGACAGGGCCGAAATTTGAACCTTAATGGACCCCAATTTGAGGCCCATAGACACTCCTGTTTGCAGGAAATGCAGGAATCGACCGAGTTGAAATTTCTTCGTGGGGCCTTCCTGGCCTCACACCACGCAACATATTTTCGCCACATGTGGTGATAATGTTGTGCGGTCACCTCCTTCCTGGCTTTGACCAGGGTAGGAATGACCTCTTTTCCGGAATGCCTTTTTCCCTTAGGATCCGGCGTTCAACCGCCATGCCGTCAAACGCAGCCGCGGTAAGTCTTGGAACAGACATGGTACTTGCTGAAGCAAGTCCCTTCTTAGCGGCAGAGGCCATGAGTCCTCTGTGAGCATCTCTTGAAGTTCCGGGTACCAAGTCCTTCTTGGCCAATCCGGAGCCACGAGTATAGTTCTTACTCCTCTACGTCTTATAATTCTCAGTACCTTAGGTATGAGAAGCAGAGGAGGGAACACATACACCGACTGGTACACCCACGGTGTTACCAGAACGTCCACAGCTATTGCCTGAGGGTCTCTTGACCTGGCGCAATACCTGTCCAGTTTTTTGTTCAGGCGGGACGCCATCATGTCCACCTTTGGTCTTTCCCAACGGTTCACAATCATGTGGAAGACTTCCCGATGAAGTCCCCACTCTCCCGGGTGGAGGTCGTGCTGAGGAAGTCTGCTTCCCAGTTGTCCACTCCCGGAATGAACACTGCTGACAGTGCTATCACATGATTTTCTGCCCAGCGAAGAATCCTTGCAGTTTCTGCCATTGCCCTCCTGCTTCTTGTGCCGCCCTGTCTGTTTACGTGGGCGACTGCCGTGATGTTGTCCCACTGGATCAATACCGGCTGACCTTGAAGCAGAGGTCTTGCTAAGCTTAGAGCATTGTAAATTGCTCTTAGCTCCAGTATATTTATGTGGAGAGAAGTCTCCAGACTTGATCACACTCCCTGGAAATTTTTTCCTTGTGTGACTGCTCCCCAGCCTTTCAGGCTGGCATCCGTGGTCACCAGGACCAAGTCCTGAATGCCGAATCTGTGGCCCTTTAGTAGATGAGCACTCTGCAGCCACCACAGAAGAGACACCCTTGTCCTTGGAGACAGGGTTATCCGCTGATGCATCTGAAGATGCGATCCGGACCATTTTTCCAGCAGATTCCACTGAAAAGTTCTTGCGTGAAATCTGCCGAATGGAATCGCTTCGTAAGAAGCCACCATTTTTCCCAGGACCCTTGTGCAATGATGCACTGAAACTTTTCCTGGTTTTAGGAGGTTCCTGACTAGCTCGGATAACTCCCTGGCTTTCTCCTCCGGGAGAAACACCTTTTCTGGACTGTGTCCAGAATCATCCCTAGGAACAGCAGACGTGTCGTCGGAGACAGCTGCGATTTTGGAATATTTAGAATCCACCCGTGCTGTCGTAGAACTACTTGAGATAGTGCTACTCCGACCTCCAACTGTTCTCTGGACCTTGCCCTTATCAGGAGATCGTCCAAGTAAGGGATAATTAAGATGCCTTTTCTTTGAAGAAGAATCATCATTTCGGCCATTACCTTGGTAAAGACCCGGGGTGTCGTGGACAATCCAAACGGCAGCGTCTGAAAATGATAGTGACAGTTTTGTACCACGAACCTGAGGTACCCTTGGTGAGAAGGGCAAATTGGGACATGGAGGTAAGCATCCTTGATGTCCAGGGACACCATATAGTCCCCTTCTTCCTGGTTCGCTATCACTGCTCTGAGTGACTCCATCTTGATTTGAACCTTTGTATGTAAGTGTTCAAATATTTCAGATTTAGAATAGGTCTCACCGAGCCGTCTGGCTTCAGTACCACAATATAGTGTGGAATAATACCCCTTTCCTTGTTGTAGGAGGGGTACTTTGATTATCACCTGCTGGGAATACAGCTTGTGAATTGTTTCCAATACTGCCTCCCTGTCGGAGGGAGACGTTGGTAAAGCAGACTTCAGGAACCTGCGAGGGGGAGACGTCTCGAATTTCCAATCTGTACCCCTGGGATACTACTTGTAGGATCCAGGGGTCCACTTGCGAGTGAGCCCACTGCGCGCTGAAACTCTTGAGACGACCCCCCACCGCACCTGAGTCCGCTTGTACGGCCCCAGCGTCATGCTGAGGACTTGGCAAAAGCGGTGGAGGGCTTCTGTTCCTGGGAATGGGCTGCCTGCTGCAGTCTTCTTCCCTTTCCTCTATCCCTGGGCAGATATGACTGGCCTTTTGCCTGCTTGCCCTTATGGGGACGAAAGGACTGAGGCTGAAAAGACGGTGTCTTTTTCTGCTGAGATGTGACTTGGGTTAAAAAAAGGTGGATTTTCCAGCTGTTGCCGTGGCCACCAGGTCCGATGGACCGACCCCAAATAACTCCTCCCCTTTATACGGCAATACTTCCATGTGCCGTTTGGAATCTGCATCACCTGACCACTGTCGTGTCCATAAACATCTTCTGGCAGATATGGACATCGCACTTACTCTTGATGCCAGAGTGCAAATATCCCTCTGTGCATCTCGCATATATAGAAATGCATCCTTTTTTTTTAATATTGAATTTTTATTGGGTTATCATAGAGATCACATAAACAAAATATTTAGATAGGTAAACAAGTTCTGATTGTGGTTAAGGGGACAGATATTAAACAAAACAAATACATACAAGGGGGGGGGAAACACATATCAGGAATATCTTTATATAACAATTAAGTCATACTACCTTAAGAAAGGAGAAATGCAAAAAGACAAGAAGTACTCATCACTTAGATACTTAATCCTCGGTATACACTGGGGAACAAAGCACGGAAAGGTCTGGTATATCTAGTGGAGCCTTAGGGTTACCCAGCTGATCTAGACTCTCCCTGTATCGGGACCATTTGATCCATTTCTTACCTATTGCGGTATTCTCAGGAGAGTATCTGCCCTCGGCAGTTTCAAATATATAGTGTTGATGAACTTTATTTTCTATCATAGAGATACTGGGGATGAGTGCTGTTTTCCATTTAGCGGCGATGGCGGCTTTGGATGCTATAAGGATATGTCCTAGAAGATATCTATCACTGCCAGACATCGCCTTCTTAGTATAATGGAAGAGTGCCAAAAGGGGGTCGGGCAAAAGGACCTCTCCCAATATGTGGGAAATTAGTAAGAACACCTCCTTCCAGAGCGTTCTAATCACTGGGCATAGCCAGAATATATGTAGAATATCTCCCACCCTCCCACAATTCCTCCAACAGCTAGCAGAAATCTCAGGCAAGATTTTATGCATACGGTCTGGTGTTAAGTATACCCTATGAATCAATTTATAGTACATTTCGGAATGGTTGACACATTTCGAGATTCTAAAGCAGGAATTAAAGATACCCTTCCATATATCTTCGGTAAATACAGCAGGGAGGTCTCTCTCCCATTTAGTCTGCGCGGGGAAGACCCCATGCTGAGACTTGGTCACGAGGTGCTGGTACCACCGGGATATTCCTCCCCTGTTGCTCCTGGGAACTAGAAGTGACATCATAATTTTGGGGAGGTCGGTGTGTGGGATTCGCCTCGGTGTGCAACTTTGAAACCAATGCCGCACTTGCAAATATTTATGGAAATCTTGTTTGGGAACCTGAAACTGGTCTTGAAGTAGGGAGAAGGGAGCTATTAAGCCCTCCCGGAGGATATCTTTTAGCGTGATAAGGCCTAGGTATTGCCAATGGGTCAATTGCATATCTGGGATCAATAATGCAATAGTAAGGAGGGACAACTGCGGGGAGGGCAGGGTGCCAGAAGGGAGATACCTAATTGCCTCCTTCCATGCCATCAGAGTTGCATGTACCGCTGGGCATTCCGCAACTCTAGCTGGAACTAAATTTGTGGGTAACCATAACAAATCCGATAAGGTGAAGGGGTGCATTGCGTCCGTTTCCAGGGATACCCAAGGTTTCTTATTGTCCTGAGTGCACCAATCTCTTGCTTGGGTGAGTAAGCAAGCGGTATGGTATCTCTCTAGGTCTGGATATGCAACACCACCTGCACATTTTGGCGCACTTAAAGTGGATTTCGCTATCCTCGGCTTAGAGCCCCCCCATATATATTTAGTTAATAAACGATTGAATCTGTTACAGACATCTTTGGGGAAAGCCCTAGGGATGGTACGAAAGAGGTACATCAACTTTCGTAAGAGGACCATTTTTGCAGCCGCCACTCGTCCGACCCAGGAGACCTCCTGCATCATCCAGTCTTTAATTATTAATTCAAATGCACGGAATAGTGGGTCATAGTTGCATCCTATCAGGTCCCGTCCCCTGGATATATGAACACCCAGGTATTTAATCGATCTAAGTTGCCATGCGTACTTATAGTCATTTTTCAAACGACTAAGAGTACTATCCGGGATATTCAAGGGGAGGGCTTCAGTCTTAGCAGTGTTCAGTTTGTAATAGGATACGGCTGTATAGGAGTCTAGAAGGTGGTGTAAATGAGGCAGGGACGTTTCAGGCTCACTGAGACACACTAGAATGTCGTCTGCAAAAAGGCAAATTTTATATGGTATCCCTCTTATCTCTGGACCGACAATTGAGACTAGCTTCCTAATTTTCTCTGCCAGAGGCTCCACCGCTAGCACAAAAATAAGGGGTGATAATGGGCATCCCTGCCGGGTCCCATTAGTAATATTAAATGAAGAGGAGTTACACCCATTTAAAAAAACCGAAGCTGAGGGTGACGAGTACAGAGCTAGAATTGAGTCAAGTATTCTACCTGCAAACCCAAAGTGAGTTAGGGTAACTCTTAGGTAATCCCAGTGGAGCCTGTTGAACGCTTTTTCTGCGTCTAAAGAGAGAAGCAAGAGGGGGTCGCCCCGGGCCTGGCAGCGGTCAACTAAATTAATCACCCTACGTGTGTTATCAGTCGCCTGCCTACCCGTAACAAACCCCACCTGATCAGGATTAATTAAGCTTGGCAGTAGAGGGGAGATCCTATTTGCAACCATCTTAGCAAATAGTTTAAGGTCAGTGTTCAGTAATGCTATTGGGCGGTAGTTCTGAACTACTGCGGGGGATTTTCCTGGTTTGGGGATGGCAACTATTCTGGCCTCCAACATTTCCTTCGGAAAGCGCGTGGAGTCCGAAGCTTCATTATAGACCGATGTCAGGAGCGGGGCAATAGTTGATTTAAAAGTTTTGTAAAAGCTAGAAGGGTATCCGTCAGGACCGGGGGCTTTATTTGCCGGGCATAGGTCTATGGCTGCTTCGACTTCGTCGAGCCGCCAGGGGGCGCTCAGGGAATCCCGAGCTTGGGCATCTATAGTGGGCAGCGACAACCCGCTCAAAAAACCCGTGATATCTGTTAAAGTGGGCTGAGGCGTGTCAGGATCATCTGCCAGGTTATACAACTGCGAATAATAATCTGCGAATGCGTTTGCTATTTCAATCGGGTCGGTCACTTTGACTCCGGAGGACGTATGAACAGCATGTATGCGTTCCTTGGCTCTACGTCCTCTTAGCTTGCGCGCCAATAGTCGTCCCGCTCCATTGCCAAGCCTATAATACGTTTGGTTTAGTCTTCTCAGGTTACGGTGTACCTCGGTTAAGGCAAACGTGTTCACTTTGTCGCGCGCGATAAGGAGTTGCTTAAAGAGAGATTTGTTATCGGGGTTGATTTTGTGTGCTGCCTCTAACCTTGCAGCTTCTCTTTCTGCCGATTCTCGTTTTTTCCTACTTTCCCTTTTAAGTCTAGATGCAATCTGAATCGCAGTACCTCTGATCACTGCTTTCAGAGAACACCAATGGGTGAAGACAGATGTGTCCCCAGGTTGGTTGGTAGTTAGATATGAGTCTAGCGAGTGCTGGATGGCCTGGTGTGCCTCTGGGTGCGCCAGTAAATGTTGACCCATTCTCCAGGGGCCGTGTGGGACTATGCTCTTACCAACGTCCCAGGTAATAATAAGTGGGGAGTGGTCGGACCAGGACATAGGTAATATCTCTATCTTGCTGACCGCTGCTAAAGTCCACCTATCGGCTAGTACTAAGTCTATTCGCGAATACGAACTATGTACGTGGGAATAAAAAGTATAATCCCTTTCTGCTGGGTGTTTGGCCCTCCAGACATCGTACAGCGCATACTCAGCCAGCAATTGACTAAATTTGCCTGAAGGATCCTGGGGCGTGTTGCTGCGAAGGGCCCGGGTCGGACGTGAGCGGTCTATTACAGGGTCCAGTACCATATTGAAGTCACCTAGTATCAGAAGGGCACCCTTAGAGTGTTCCTTGAGCCTTCTACAGAAGGCTCTAAGGAATGGAATTTGTTTGGTATTGGGCGCATAACAAGAGACTAGAGTAGTCTCTACATTATCCAATTTGCCTACTAAGATCAGGTATCTCCCTTCTGGGTCCTCATATTTATTAGCCAGATCAAACGGGCAGTTCTGTGCTATAAGGATAGCCACGCCAGCCTTTTTATTGGGTCCGTTAGCCATATGGCAATGGGGGAAACGAGAATTAGTGAAGGAGGGGGGGTTATGGCTCTGGAAGTGTGTCTCCTGCACTGCCACCACCTGTGCCTTGCGCTTATAAAAGAGTTTAAGGCTACTCTTCGTTTTTGAGGGGAGTTCAGACCTTTGGCATTAATTGAGACTATGTTAACCATAGTCCTTTGCAAATGGAGCTGTTAATTCCGTTGACCTTTTTCCATGCTTAAACTGACATACCTGATAGGGAGGGGGAAACATATCTGGGGAGAGGAAGACAGACAAAAAGGAAATAATTGAAAAAATTAAACTGAATTGATCTCCCTTGAGATCATAACCAGTCGCCATATAAATGGCGGCTGTGTAGGCTAAAGGGGGGGTTAGTGGCAAAACACCTACCCATTGCCCTACTTAATACTGTAAACTATACAAACATTTAGACATTTAGGGGTATATGCAATTGCGGTCGAATTCGCGGCAATTTTCGCCGTTTTTTAATTCGACTCAATTCGACAGGTGAATTCCGGAAGGTGGCTTCCGGAATTCACCATATTCAATGAAAAACGGATTCGCCAGAGTCGCGGGCGAAAATCGGCCGATTTGGCGGATTTTGCCGCGATTTTAAAAAACGGTAAAAAAACGTGAAAAACCCGGAAAAAAAATGGCGTGGGGTCCCCCCTCCAAAGCATAACCAGCCTCGGGCTCATCGAGCTGGTCCTGGTTCTAAAAATGCAGGGGAAAAATTGGCCAGGGATCCCCCGTATTTGTAAAACCAGCACCGGGCTCTGCGCCTGGTGCTGGTGCCAAAAATACGGGGGACAAAAAGAGTAGGGGTCCCCCGTATTTTTAACACCAGCATCGGGCTCCACTAGCTGGACAGATAATGCCACAGCCGGGGGTCACTTTTATGCCGTGCCCTGCGGCCGTGGCATTAAATATCCAACTAGTCACCCCTGGCCGGGGTACCCTGGGGGAGTGGGGACCCCTTCAATCAAGGGGTCCCCCCCCCAGCCACCCAAGGGCCAGGGGTGAAGCCCGAGGCTGCCCCCCCCATCCAATGGGCTGCGGATGGGGGGGCTGATAGCCTTTTGTGATAATAAAAAGATATTGTTTTTTCCAGTAGTACTACAAGTCCCAGCAAGCCTCCCCCGCAAGCTGGTACTTGGAGAACCACAAGTACCAGCATGCGGGAGAAAAACAGGCCCGCTGGTACCTGTAGTACTACTGGGGAAAAAATACCCAAATAAAAACAGGACACACACACCTTGATAGTAAAACTTTATTACACACTACCGACACACACATACTTACCTATGTTGACACGCCGACTGCCACGGTCTCCGACGATCCGAGGGTACCTGTGAAAAAATTATACTCACCTTCCAGCGTCCAGAGATAAATCCACGTCCAGAGAGTAAAATCCACGTACTTGTTTAAAAAAAAAACAACGCAAAAACCCGCTCCATACCGGACTAGAAAGGGGTCCAATGCTTTCACATCAGACCCCTTTCTCCCGAATGCCGGGACATCACGTGACTCCTGTCACTGACGTCCCTTCAGCCAATCAGGAAGCGCTACTTCCGTGGCGCTCACCTGATTGGCTGTGCGCTGTCTGTACTGTGACAGCACATCGCAAAGCCGCTCCATTACTTTCAATGGTGGGAACTTTGCGGGTAGCGGTGGGGTCACCCGCCGGTCAGCCGCTGACCGGCGGGTGACCTTACCGCTAGCCGCTAAGTTCCCACCATTGAAAGTAATGGAGCGGCTTTGCGATGTGCTGTCACAGTACAGACAGCGCACAGCCAATCAGGTGAGCGCAACGAAGTTGCGCTTCCTGATTGGCTTAGAGACCTTTCTGTGACAGCTGTCACTGACAGGTCTCATTCGTGGAAAGGTGTCCCATGTGTCAGCATGGGACCCCTTTCAGTCCGGCATGGAGCGGGTGTTCGGTTTGTTTTTTTGCCAAGTACGTGGATTTATCTCTGGACCATGGCTGAGGTGAGTATATTGATCTTTTCTTTTCAGGTATCCGTGGATTCTACATGGAGAAGAGGACCGATGTCGGCGTGTGAACATAGGTAAGTATGTGTGTGTCGACGTATGAAATAAAGTTTTACTGTCGACGGTGTGTGTGTCCTGTTTTTATTTGGGTATTTTTTCCCCAGTAGTACTACAGGTACCAGCGGGCCCGTTTTTCTCCCGCATGCTGGTACTTGTGGTTCTCCAAGTACCAGCTTGTGGGGGAGGCTTGCTGGGACTTGTAGTACTACTGGAAAAAACAATATCTTTTTATTATCACAAAAGGCTATCAGCCCCCCCATCCGCAGCCCATTGGATGGGGGGGACAGCCTCGGGCTTCACCCCTGGCCCTTGGGTGGCTGGGGGGGGGGGACCCCTTGATTGAAGGGGTCCCCACTCCCCCAGGGTACCCCGGCCAGGGGTGACTAGTTGGATATTTAATGCCACGGCCGCAGGGCACGGCATAAAAGTGACCCCCGGCTGTGGCATTATCTGTCCAGCTAGTGGAGCCCGATGCTGGTGTTAAAAATACGGGGGACCCCTACTCTTTTTGTCCCCCGTATTTTTGGCACCAGCACCAGGCGCAGAGCCCGGTGCTGGTTTTAAAAATACGGGGGATCCCCTGTCAATTTTTTCCCCGCATTTTTAGAACCAGGACCAGCTCGAAGAGCCCGAGGCTGGTTATGCTTTGGAGGGGGGACCCCACGCCATTTTTTTTTATGATTTCACCGTTCCAGCATAAAAAAAATAAAAATAACAAAAAATTATATTTTAAAAAATATATAAATAATATTTGTGCCTCCAAAAAAAAAAAAAAGTACCTAATCCCTTCTAATATAAATAGATCTGCTATTCCCCCCCAAAAAAACACAAAAAAAAACATGTTTAAAATTTTTTTATTTGTTTTCCCTCCAAAGTGTGGCGGATTGAAAATGACGAATTTGCTGTCTAAAAGCACTGCTGTCGAATTTCCAAACTTGAATTGAATATGCTTTGGTCGAATTGCAGCACTTGTATCATTGCAGAAAAGTCGAATTTGCAAAAAGTCGAATTTCAAAAAGTCGAATTTTGAAAGTCCGTTTTTTGGTCGGAAAGCACTGAATTGCATAGGCGATTTTTTTTTTTTGGTCAAAAATGACCCGAAATTCGACAATTTCGGGAATTCGACCGCAATTGCATATACCCCTTAGACATCCTGGCGATGTCAGGGCATATAGAAACTTTTATATGCAAATGACCAATAAGGAGCAGATATTACATACCATGACCGGTCTAACCTGGAAACATAGTATATACTTAGAAGAGTCATTAGAGTCTCTCCAGCAGCTCAACCAACTTATTAAACTCGAATATTTATAATGGAGGAGTCCCCAGAGTCTTCGACCTTTAGAAAGGTCACACCTCAGCAGGCCACCTCACTTCACCGCGGACCAGTCCTGCTGAAGTCGACGGGGTGAGGAGTCCACTGTGGGTTCCGCAATGTTCCAGGATTTAAGCAATTTTGCTCCTTCATCTGCGGTTGAGATAGCGACAGTGGAGCCATCCCTATGATTCAGCAGCTTGGTAGGGAATCCCCAGCGATAAGGGATATCCGCCTTTCTAAGGGCTGCTGTAACTGGATAAAAGGAGCGTCGTTTGAAGAGAGTGGCTGCAGACAAGTCTCCGAAGAGTTGAAGGCCTTGAAGAGCTGAAGAGTTGTCTGACGTTGGTCTGGATGCCTTCAGAAGGGCCTCTTTGACATGAAAATAGTGCATTTTCATTAGGACGTCTCTAGGCGCATCTCCTGGGGCCGCCCTAGCCTTTGGTAATCTGTGTATTCGGTCTATAAGAAAGTCCGCCGGCGGGGATTTTGGTAATAGAGCTTTAAATAGGGCCACTGCATAATCGTGCAGACTGCTGTTTGACACAGATTCGGGGACTCCACGTAATTTAAGATTGCTCCGACGCGATCTGTCCTCCAACTCCGTGACCTTGTCCCGTAGAAGTTTCACTTCTGCCTCCAAGGCATCATGGGAGTCCAGTAAGCTGTTATGGGACCCCACGACCTCTTCCATTTTGGTTTCCAGATGGTCTGTGCGCCCCCTAAGTCATCTATGGATTGTTGACACGTCGTTAATGTGGCACGGAACTCCGCTGCTACGTCCTCTTTAAAGCGTGACAGGAGTATTTTCATAGTGCCCACAGTCAGGGCATCGCCATCACCAATTTTATCTAGGCTTGTAGCCGTTTTGGTAGAGTGCGGAGGTACCTCCAGGAGGGGGGGGGGAGTTTGTGGAACCTTGTCCGCTGCAGAGGCCTCAGTGGTTTTAAGACCCGACATCCTCGGGGAGGACTTGAAAAATGACAACTGTTGCGCAGGCTTTGACGGCTTGCTGCGTCTGGACGGCATACTATGACCAGGAAAGGCTAGTGCGGCGCTGCCACTCTCGTATATTATTAAAGGGTTGGAGGGATCACTGTCTCTAAGAACACCAGGATGTCACGTAGATAATGGCATGGGTAGGAGATGCTGCTCGGTTTACATTGGCATGAGCAGGACTGGCAAGGTTAATTGACTAGCCATCTTCTTTCATGGGCATATATAGCACTAGGGGAAACTTTCAGTCCCGTGTTCCGAGTAGCCCGGGTCCACTCAGGTCTAAGCCACAGGGTATGAGAGGGCCGGGTCAGACCCGGAGACCCCCGGGTGGGTGTTATAGCTTGTAGCAAGGGGGCCCTTTATGGTGCGGCCAAGTGCGAAACCCGGTGTGCTATCCTGCCTCAGGGAATGGAATCAGGCTGCTGAGTGATGCGTCCCCAGGTCATAGGGTCAGTGATGGGCTTCTTCTAAGTGCTGCGGTCTGCGCCGCTCACCCGTTCCCTCTCACGGGCCACGTACAGCCGCGGGCGGACCCGCAGAGGGCCACGGTTCACTGGGTCCACCGCCAAGTGCAGGTTCCCAGCAGGTCAGAACGCGGTCGCAGGAGGGGCCTCTGCCTCCGCTCCAGGGGAATCCGACCCTCCGGGTGTACCCCCGCTATCTTCGGTACAGCAGTACCTGAGGGTGGTACTCCTTTTGATTACCCAGACACCGTCCACCTAACAGGCAGGAGGGGAGCTCCGGCCGGGCCTGTGATCTTTCTGGGTGGTGTCCCTGCCTGTGGGGGATTTGCTCTGCCACCTCCGTATAGCAGCCGCAGTAAGACTCTCACCTCAGAGGGCCGCCGGGCTCTTCCTCCGGTCCACCGCTACTTCGTCTCCACTCTCTTCTCCTTTCAAGATGGCCGCCGTTCGCGCTTCGAGGAGCGCTTTCCCGCAGCCGTCCGGGCTCCTGTCTCCCCTGATCAGCCGGTCAGGGTCCTGGTGCGGCTAGCAGTGATGTCCCCGTGGGTATCAGGGTCTCGGCGGGTCCGTCTAGCGCCCCAAGCAGGCCGTCCACCCGGCCGGGGGACAGCGTGTAATTTAGGCCCCGGCTTCTGGGCGACGAGTAGGCCGCAATCCGCGGGAGCCAGAAAACCGGCTCCCCGATTCCGCAGCTCGTACTCGCCACCTGCTCCAACACTCCAGGGGGGTATATCAGATGTTTTGGGCCGATATCTCTCGCGGGTTCTGTGTTTTTAGGGCATAAACTCTCAGATCCCTGAGAGCTCTCACAAAACACAGCCTGCTCCACCAGCCTCCAGGCCACGCCCCCAGAAATGCATCCTTTAAATGCTCTATAGTCAATAAAATACTGTCCCTGTCAAGGGTATCAATATTTTCAGTCAGGGAATCCGACCAAGCCACCCCAGCGCTGCACATCCAGGCTGAGGCGATCGCTGGTCGCAGTATAACACCAGTATGTGTGTATATACTTTTTAGGATATTTTCCAGCCTCCTATCAGCTGGCTCCTTGAGGGCGGCCGTATCTAGAGACGGTAACGCCACTTGTTTTGATAAGCGTGTGAGCGCCTTATCCACCCTAAGGGGTGTTTCCCAACGCGCCCTAACTTCTGGCGGGAAAGGGTATAACGCCAATAATTTTCTATCGGGGGGAAACCCACGCATCATCACACACTTCATTTAATTTATCTGATTCAGGAAAAACTACAGGTAGTTTTTTCACACCCCACATAATACCCTCTTTTGTGGTACTTGTAGTATCAGAAATATGTAACACCTCCTTCATTGCCCTTAACATGTAACGTGTGGCCCAAATGGAAAATACGTTTGTTTCTTCACCGTCGACACTGGAGTCAGTGTCCGTGTCTGTGTCGACCGACTGAGGTAAATGGGCGTTTTAAAGCCCCTGACGGTGTTTGAGACGCCTGGACAGGTACTAATTGGTTTGCCGGCCGTCTCATGTCGTCAACCGACCTTGCAGCGTGTTGACATTATCACGTAATTCCCTAAATAAGCCATCCATTCCGGTGTCGACTCCCTAGAGAGTGACATCACCATTACAGGCAATTGCTCCGCCTCCTCACCAACATCGTCCTCATACATGTCGACACACACGTACCGACACACAGCACACACACAGGGAATGCTCTGATAGAGGACAGGACCCCACTAGCCCTTTGGGGAGACAGAGGGAGAGTTTGCCAGCACACACCAAAACGCTATATTATACAGGGACAACCTTATATAAGTGTTTTCCCTTATAGCATCTTAATATATAATAATATCGCCAAATAAGTGCCCCCCCCCCTCTCTGTTTTAACCCTGTTTCTGTAGTGCAGTGCAGGGGAGAGCCTGGGAGCCTTCCTAGCAGCGGAGCTGTGTAGGAAAATGGCGCTGTGTGCTGAGGAGAATAGGCCCCGCCCCCTTTTCGGCTGGCTTCTTCTCCCGTTTTTCTGACAACCTGGCAGGGGTTAAATACATCCATATAGCCCCAGGGGCTATATGTGATGTATTTTTAGCCAGCATAGGTACTTTCATTGCTGCCCAGGGCGCCCCCCCAAGCGCCCTGCACCCTCAGTGACCGTTGGTGTGAAGTGTGCTGAGAGCAATGGCGCACAGCTGCAGTGCTGTGCGCTACCTCATGAAGACTGAGAAGTCTTCAGCCGCCGATTTCTGGACCTCTTCTCTCTTCAGCATCTGCAAGGGGGTCGGCGGCGCGGCTCCGGTGACCCATCCAGGCTGTACCTGTGATCGTCCCACTGGAGCTAGTGTCCAGTAGCCTAAGAAGCCAATCCATCCTGCACGCAGGTGAGTTCACTTCTTCTCCCCTAAGTCCCTCGTTGCAGTGAGCCTGTTGCCAGCAGGACTCACTGAAAATAAAAAACCTAACAAAACTTTTACTCTAAGCAGCTCTTTAGGAGAGCCACCTAGATTGCACCCTTCTCGGCCGGGCACAAAAACCTAACTGAGGCTTGGAGGAGGGTCATAGGGGGAGGAGCCAGTGCACACCATCTGATCCTAAAGCTTTTACTTTTGTGCCCTGTCTCCTGCGGAGCCGCTATCCCCCATGGTCCTGACGGAGTCCCCAGCATCCACTTAGGACGTCAGAGAAATATATATATATCACTACTGCAGGACAGGTATATATTATATAATGACGGACCTGCTGGACACTGTCAGCAGCAGACTCCTAAACTACTAGTATGAAGAAGATAGAAGAAAAAAAACCCACCACAGGTAGGTATACAATTATGGACGAGCACTGCCGACACAGAGGTAGCTACAGCCGTGGACTACCGTACTGCGTCTGCTAGTATAGACTGGATGATAATGATATAAAAAATATATATATATCACTACTGCAGGTATATATTATAATATAATGAATGACGGACCTGCTGGACACTGTCTGTCAGCAGAATGCGTTTATAGAATAAAAAAAAAAAACACCACACGAGTGTTTAACTTTTTCAGGCAGACAATATACTGGTGGTCACTGGTCAGTCACACTGGCAGCAAAAGTGTGCACTGTTATGTACTCCTGCTATAACTGCTCCCCAGTCTCCCCCACAATTAAGCTGTGTGAGCAGTGAGCACTCAGCACAACATAGATGATATTATCATGCAGCACACTGAGGCTGAGCACAGATATGGTATGTGACTGTGTATCGTTTTTTTTCAGGCAGAGAACGGATTTTAAATAATAAATAAAACTGGTGGTCACTAGTATAACTATCAGCAAAACTTTGCACTCTCTGAGTACTCCTAATGCTCCCCAAAATTACTAAAATTAAATTACTAGTAAATCAAGTGTCTCACTCTCTATCTAAACGGAGAGGACGCCAGCCACGTCCTCTCCCTATCAATCTCAATGCACGTGTGAAAATGGCGGCGACGCGCGGCTCCTTATATAGAATCCGAGTCTCGCGATAGAATACGAGCCTCGCGAGAATCCGACAGCGGGATGATGACGTTCGGGTGCGCTCGGGTTAGCCGAGCAAGGCGGGAAGATCCGAGTCTGCCTCGGACCCGTGTAAAAAGGCTGAAGTTCGGGGGGGTTCGGATTCCGAGGAACCGAACCCGCTCATCTCTAGTCCCTAATACTAGGTATGGGTCCGGGGTGCAGGACCCCATCACATCGGCACAGGTCGGCTACACCAGGTCAGCACACAGGTGAAAATTAATAAGGGTTAATAAGAAGCACATAAGTGCTATGTACGTGAAGTTTGGTTAAAATAATACAAAAATATATACAAAGTGATAAGGAAAATCATAAGTGTTAATAAAGTGTTAGTGTGTGCCGACCTGAAGCCGCCCAGCCATACCGACATATGGGCCACCGCACCCCACACCCACCCCATAAATAATTACACATATGTCTGGGTCTGAATGCCCAGTGTAAGGCCACATGATAATGGCTCCTACAGAATCTGAGATCCAGCATACCTGGAGACACCCCTAGCTTCTCCAATGGCACTCATTTTGGGATTGCACAAGGTCAATGTTCCCCCATACCCTTGTAACGCATGCAGTATGATTTATTCTTTACAAATACATCATTATTTAACAGTCACACTGTGTGAATTTAAGATTTGTCATGTAGGTCTATAATGGAGCCCTTGTGGTAGCTTCAAGTACTACAGAACCTCTGGGGTGACATCAAAAATGACATTCATCATTGACAAAAGAAACATGTTACAGTGACAGCAGAAATCAGGAACAACATGCACCGTCTCACCCTGTCTGCCCTAAAAAACATACGTCAATTTTTACATAGTTTGGACAGAGAAAGTTGATTTTGAACTACCAGTCCCTACGTAGCATCCTATGTAGCTCTATTAAAGAGTCTATATAGATTTGGTCATCTCTTCCTGAGAGCTGCAAAGTAATACGGGCTTCCAGCTGCAGATAACGGGGAGGGTTTCCCAGCCGAGCGTCCTCCTATTTGTTACATGTAGGTGGCTAAAAGTTAGAAAAAGATTTTATTCTGTATGAGATCCTGGCATCATATTTTTTTTACTGAAAATATATGTTTGTTTTTTAAGCTTACACTTAGTACTTTGACTTTTCTTTAGTCGAACGAACATTGTAGATTCAGGTTAAGTTCTTTAACGGAAAGAAAACAGGAAGAAAAAAAACAATACAGAAAATACACAAAGTATGCAGTCTATTTTGTTATGTCTTACATTATTACACTGACTGCAACTGGGAATTCTGGCCTGAGGTTGTCAAGAGAATTCAATTAGGTCTCAAAAGTTTTGAATATAAAACATTACATTATTTTCTTATTAATGGGCACAGAGAAAACTAAACTAAGCAAACTAAATGTCCACATCTCCATATGATTTTATCTGTCACATTACATAATAAATTCATACAGGATGAACCAGGTTACCTTCTAGGATATTTTATTGTGCTCCCCAATACAGCAGTACACACAGTCACTAGAACATTAACTTCTTTCCATATCATTTTCTAATGACAGACACACTGGAAATACAGAAAGGTATACGGAGAAAAGAACATGGAGATGGCTGTAGCTTTATTCCTGGGAACCAAACAGATCATCAAGCAGTAGTAAGTAGTTCACACTGTTTACAGCATTGCTTGTAGCTTGTCCACTCCACTCAGCATCAAACTGAAAATACAGGGAAGGCAGTTATTTAAAAAAAGGTGTCTTGTTCCTTATTTCAATAGAAAAAAGTATATTAACAATATGGCTTTATACATTGTACAGGGCATGTACAGCATTTCTGCAAAATCCGCTCCATTGTGATGTAACAAAAAGAAAGAGATGAAACTGCATTTAGGGCCGGATTCAGATTCAGTTGCAGTTTTGTGAGTTTAGCAAAACTGTAACTGCTATCACTCACATGCTGGGGGCAGCCCAGCACAGGGCAAGGCCACCCAGCATGCTAATGGTGGGCAGCGATGCGACTGCAATTCAATTACGATCGCATCGCTGAATAAGGGAAGCCCCCTAGCTGCAAAGGCAGTCAGGTTGCCACCATTTTCCTGTTTGCAGCAGCGGCCGTATGTGACGTCACAAGCCCACCCCGAAAATGGCTCGAACCCACCCCTATTCCAGATGCCACGCCCCCGCAATGCCGCGTAGCCACCAAGGGAACGCCACAGTTTCCAGCCCATGAGCACCGTGCCTGTATTCTGGAAAATGCATTCGCATCAGAGATGTGACGCTTACGGAATAAGGACTTTAGTAAGTAACTACATGACCGCTATTGAGTCTTTGTGATCTCCAACATTTAGCATGTTTCTGGAGAAAATTTGCACACACATAACATTGACATGTTTTTCTCACCATGACTATAGCCTGACCAGGATAGTTCTGAAAAGAATATGTGAGTGTTTCACAGACAGTTCATATTGTATATATAGCTAGCAAAGGGTAGTTCATGTTGTACAATATAGCAAGGCAAGGGTTGCTGTGTTTAACTCCACATGTCTGTTTCTTGTCACTTGACATGTTGGTGATCTATTTGTACTCCTGTAATCAGATAGAGGAGTATACAAGCATAGTTTATTGACTCTCTTGGACAAGCCAAAGTTTTGGTTAAAAAAAAAACTGCTTAGTATTCAAGACTTTGAGCAAAGAAAAATGTAACATATATTTCTCATGAGTAACTGAGCGAAAGAATTGTCCTATGCATACACATTTGTGTAGACTCTAGCTCTCCTCCCCTGACCTCTCGCCTTATGTACAATCTCATGTAGACAACTGTCTCTGCTATCTCCACATGTCCCAACACTACCTATAGCTCAACAACTCCAACACATAGCTTATCATTTTCCCTCCTCACATAGTCACCACCTCCCCTCATATCCCCGTCACTGGGAACATCACAATGTCATCAGTCTCCCACTGCCCTGGTGTCACACTGGGACTCCGTCCTCTGCTTTTTCCTCACAGCAGGTCCTGTCATTGGACAATGCAATATTTTATTGCTTGCATCATTTTAAATGACTACTGTATGTTGATTAGCTCTTTGACCCTGCCCATACTTACTGTATTTTCATACCCCAATGCAGAAAGTGCCTATTTGTACAGATGGCTTTGCATGCACTTCACTCATTTTACACTGCACAGAGTCATTGGCAAAAAAAAAATATTGAAGAAAGTCTTGCTCGAACAGAAATGAAGTTGATCTATGAGTAGAGATGAGCGCCTGAAATTTTTCGGGTTTTGTGTTTTGGTTTTGGGTTCGGTTCCGCGGCCGTGTTTTGGGTTCGAACGCGTTTTGGCAAAACCTCACCGAATTTTTTTTGTCGGATTCGGGTGTGTTTTGGATTCGGGTGTTTTTTTCCAAAAACACTAAAAAACAGCTTAAATCATAGAATTTGGGGGTCATTTTGATCCCAAAGTATTATTAACCTCAAAAACCATAATTTACACTCATTTTCAGTCTATTCTGAATACCTCACACCTCACAATATTATTTTTAGTCCTAAAATTTGCACCGAGGTCGCTGTGTGAGTAAGATAAGCGACCCTAGTGGCCGACACAAACACCGGGCCCATCTAGGAGTGGCACTGCAGTGTCACGCAGGATGTCCCTTCCAAAAAACCCTCCCCAAACAGCACATGACGCAAAGAAAAAAAGAGGCGCAATGAGGTAGCTGTGTGAGTAAGATTAGCGACCCTAGTGGCCGACACAAACACCGGGCCCATCTAGGAGTGGCACTGCAGTGTCACGCAGGATGGCCCTTCCAAAAAACCCTCCCCAAACAGCACATGACGCAAAGAAAAAAAGAGGCGCAATGAGGTAGCTGTGTGAGTAAGATTAGCGACCCTAGTGGCCGACACAAACACCGGGCCCATCTAGGAGTGGCACTGCAGTGTCACGCAGGATGTCCCTTCCAAAAAACCCTCCCCAAACAGCACATGACGCAAAGAAAAAAAGAGGCGCAATGAGGTAGCTGACTGTGTGAGTAAGATTAGCGACCCTAGTGGCCGTCACAAACACCGGGCCCATCTAGGAGTGGCACTGCAGTGTCACGCAGGATGTCCCTTCCAAAAAAACCCTCCCCAATCAGCACATGATGCAAAGAAAAAGAAAAGAAAAAAGAGGTGCAAGATGGAATTGTCCTTGGGCCCTCCCACCCACCCTTATGTTGTATAAACAAAACAGGACATGCACACTTTAACCAACCCATCATTTCAGTGACAGGGTCTGCCACACGACTGTGACTGATATGACGGGTTGGTTTGGACCCCCCCCAAAAAAGAAGCAATTAATCTCTCCTTGCACAAACTGGCTCTACAGAGGCAAGATGTCCACCTCATCTTCACCCTCCGATATATCACCGTGTACATCCCCCTCCTCACAGATTATCAATTCGTCCCCACTGGAATCCACCATCTCAGCTCCCTGTATACTTTGTGGAGGCAATTGCTGCTGGTCAATGTCTCCGCGGAGGAATTGATTATAATTCATTTTAATGAACATCATCTTCTCCACATTTTCTGGATGTAACCTCGTATGCCGATTGCTGACAAGGTGAGCGGCGGCACTAAACACTCTTTCGGAGTACACACTTGTGGGAGGGCAACTTAGGTAGAATAAAGCCAGTTTGTGCAAGGGCCTCCAAATTGCCTCTTTTTCCTGCCAGTATAAGTACGGACTGTGTGACGTGCCTACTTGGATGCGGTCACTCATATAATCCTCCACCATTCTATCAATGTTGAGAGAATCATATGCAGTGACAGTAGACGACATGTCCGTAATCGTTGTCAGGTCCTTCAGTCCGGACCAGATGTCAGCATCAGCAGTCGCTCCAGACTGCCCTGCATCACCGCCAGCGGGTGGGCTCGGAATTCTGAGCCTTTTCCTCGCACCCCCAGTTGCGGGAGAATGTGAAGGAGGAGATGTTGACAGGTCGCGTTCCGCTTGACTTGACAATTTTGTCACCAGCAGGTCTTTCAACCCCAGCAGACCTGTGTCTGCCGGAAAGAGAGATCCAAGGTAGGCTTTAAATCTAGGATCGAGCACGGTGGCCAAAATGTAGTGCTCTGATTTCAACAGATTGACCACCCGTGAATCCTTGTTAAGCGAATTAAGGGCTGCATCCACAAGTCCCACATGCCTAGCGGAATCGCTCCCTTTTAGCTCCTTCTTCAATGCCTCCAGCTTCTTCTGCAAAAGCCTGATGAGGGGAATGACCTGACTCAGGCTGGCAGTGTCTGAACTGACTTCACGTGTGGCAAGTTCAAAGGGCATCAGAACCTTGCACAACGTTGAAATCATTCTCCACTGCACTTGAGACAGGTGCATTCCATCTCCTATATCATGCTCAATTGTATAGGCTTGAATGGCCTTTTGCTGCTCCTCCAACCTCTGAAGCATATAGAGGGTTGAATTCCACCTCGTTACCACTTCTTGCTTCAGATGATGGCAGGGCAGGTTCAGTAGTTTTTGGTGGTGCTCCAGTCTTCTGTACGTGGTGCCTGTACGCCGAAAGTGTCCCGCAATTTTTCTGGCCACCGACAGCATCTCTTGCACGCCCCTGTCGTTTTTTAAAAAATTCTGCACCACCAAATTCAAGGTATGTTCAAAACATGGGACGTGCTGGAATTTGCCCATATTTAATGCACACACAATATTGCTGGCGTTGTCCGATGCCACAAATCCACAGGAGAGTCCAATTGGGGTAAGCCATTCCGCGATGATCTTCCTCAGTTGCCGTAAGAGGTTTTCAGCTGTGTGCGTATTCTGGAAAGCGGTGATACAAAGCGTAGCCTGCCTAGGAAAGAGTTGGCGTTTGCGAGATGCTGCTACTGGTGCCGCCGCTGCTGTTCTTGCGGCGGGAGTCCATACATCTACCCAGTGGGCTGTCACAGTCATATAGTCCTGACCCTGCCCTGCTCCACTTGTCCACATGTCCGTGGTTAAGTGGACATTGGGTACAACTGCATTTTTTAGGAGACTGGTGAGTCTTTTTCTGACGTCCGTGTACATTCTCGGTATCGCCTGCCTAGAGAAGTGGAACCTAGATGGTATTTGGTAACGGGGGCACACTGCCTCAATAAATTGTCTAGTTCCCTGTGAACTAACGGCGGATACCGGACGCACGTCTAACACCAACATAGTTGTCAAGGACTCAGTTATCCGCTTTGCAGTAGGATGACTGCTGTGATATTTCATCTTCCTCGCAAAGGACTGTTGAACAGTCAATTGCTTACTGGAAGTAGTACAAGTGGGCTTACGACTTCCCCTCTGGGATGACCATCGACTCCCAGCGGCAACAACAGCAGCGCCAGCAGCAGTAGGCGTTACACGCAAGGATGCATCGGAGGAATCCCAGGCAGGAGAGGACTCGTCAGACTTGCCAGTGACATGGCCTGCAGGACTATTGGCATTCCTGGGGAAGGAGGAAATTGACACTGAGGGAGTTGGTGGGGTGGTTTGCGTGAGCTTGGTTACAAGAGGAAGGGATTTACTGGTCAGTGGACTGCTTCCGCTGTCACCCAAAGTTTTTGAACTTGTCACTGACTTATTATGAATGCGCTGCAGGTGACGTATAAGGGAGGATGTTCCGAGGTGGTTAATGTCCTTACCCCTACTTATTACAGCTTGACAAAGGGAACACACGGCTTGACACCTGTTGTCCGCATTTCTGGTGAAATACCTCCACACCGAAGAGCTGATTTTTTTGGTATTTTCACCTGGCATGTCAACGGCCATATTCCTCCCACGGACAACAGGTGTCTCCCCGGGTGCCTGACTTAAGCAAACCACCTCACCATCAGAATCCTCCTGGTCAATTTCCTCCCCAGCGCCAGCAACACCCATATCCTCCTCATCCTGGTGTACTTCAACACTGACATCTTCAATCTGACTATCAGGAACTGGACTGCGGGTGCTCCTTCCAGCACTTGCAGGGGGCGTGCAAATGGTGGAAGGCGCATGCTCTTCACGTCCAGTGTTGGGAAGGTCAGGCATCGCAACCGACACAATTGGACTCTCCTTGTGGATTTGGGATTTCAAAGAACGCACAGTTCTTTGCGGTGCTTTTGCCAGCTTGAGTCTTTTCAGTTTTCTAGCGAGAGGCTGAGTGCTTCCATCCTCATGTGAAGCTGAACCACTAGCCATGAACATAGGCCAGGGCCTCAGCCGTTCCTTGCCACTCCGTGTGGTAAATGGCATATTGGCAAGTTTACGCTTCTCCTCCGACAATTTTATTTTAGGTTTTGGAGTCCTTTTTTTACTGATATTTGGTGTTTTGGTTTTGACATGCTCTGTACTATGCCATTGGGCATCGGCCTTGGCAGACGACGTTGCTGGCATTTCATCGTCTCGGCCATGACTAGTGGCAGCAGCTTCAGCACGAGGTGGAAGTGGATCTTGATCTTTCCCTAATTTTGGAACCTCAACATTTTTGTTCTCCATATTTTAATAGGCACAACTAAAAGGCACCTCAGGTAAACAATGGAGATGGATGGATTGGATACTAGTATACAATTATGGACGGGCTGCCGAGTGCCGACACAGAGGTAGCCACAGCCGTGAACTACCGCACTGTACTGTGTCTGCTGCTAATATATAGACTGGTTGATAAAGAGATAGTATACTCGTAACTAGTATGTATGTATAAAGAAAGAAAAAAAAACCACGGTTAGGTGGTATATACAATTATGGACGGGCTGCCGAGTGCCGACACAGAGGTAGCCACAGCCGTGAACTACCGCACTGTACTGTGTCTGCTGCTAATATATAGACTGGTTGATAAAGAGATAGTATACTCGTAACTAGTATGTATGTATAAAGAAAGAAAAAAAAACCACGGTTAGGTGGTATATACAATTATGGACGGGCTGCCGAGTGCCGACACAGAGGTAGCCACAGCCGTGAACTACCGCACTGTACTGTGTCTGCTGCTAATATATAGACTGGTTGATAAAGAGATAGTATACTCGTAACTAGTATGTATGTATAAAGAAAGAAAAAAAAACCACGGTTAGGTCACTGGTATATACAATTATGGACGGGCTGCCGAGTGCCGACACAGAGGTAGCCACAGCCGTGAACTACCGCACTGTACTGTGTCTGCTGCTAATATATAGACTGGTTGATAAAGAGATAGTATACTCGTAACTAGTATGTATGTATAAAGAAAGAAAAAAAAACCACGGTTAGGTGGTATATACAATTATGGACGGGCTGCCGAGTGCCGACACAGAGGTAGCCACAGCCGTGAACTACCGCACTGTACTGTGTCTGCTGCTAATATATAGACTGGTTGATAAAGAGATAGTATACTCGTAACTAGTATGTATGTATAAAGAAAGAAAAAAAAACCACGGTTAGGTGGTATATACAATTATGGACGGGCTGCCGAGTGCCGACACAGAGGTAGCTACAGCCGTGAACTACCGCACTGTACTGTGTCTGCTGCTAATATATAGACTGGTTGATAAAGAGATAGTATACTCGTAACTAGTATGTATGTATAAAGAAAGAAAAAAAACCACGGTTAGGTGGTATATACAATTATGGACGGGCTGCCGAGTGCCGACACAGAGGTAGCCACAGCCGTGAACTACCGCACTGTACTGTGTCTGCTGCTAATATATAGACTGGTTGATAAAGAGATAGTATACTCGTAACTAGTATGTATGTATAAAGAAAGAAAAAAAAACCACGGTTAGGTGGTATATACAATTATGGACGGGCTGCCGAGTGCCGACACAGAGGTAGCCACAGCCGTGAACTACCGCACTGTACTGTGTCTGCTGCTAATATATAGACTGGTTGATAAAGAGATAGTATACTCGTAACTAGTATGTATGTATAAAGAAAGAAAAAAAAACCACGGTTAGGTGGTATATACAATTATGGACGGGCTGCCGAGTGCCGACACAGAGGTAGCCACAGCCGTGAACTACCGCACTGTACTGTGTCTGCTGCTAATATATAGACTGGTTGATAAAGAGATAGTATACTCGTAACTAGTATGTATGTATAAAGAAAGAAAAAAAAAACCACGGTTAGGTGGTATATACAATTATGGACGGGCTGCCGAGTGCCGACACAGAGGTAGCCACAGCCGTGAACTACCGCACTGTACTGTGTCTGCTGCTAATATATAGACTGGTTGATAAAGAGATAGTATACTCGTAACTAGTATGTATGTATAAAGAAAGAAAAAAAAACCACGGTTAGGTCACTGGTATATACAATTATGGACGGGCTGCCGAGTGCCGACACAGAAGTAGCCACAGCCGTGAACTACCGCACTGTACTGTGTCTGCTGCTAATATATAGACTGGTTGATAAAGAGATAGTATACTCGTAACTAGTATGTATGTATAAAGAAAGAAAAAAAAACCACGGTTAGGTGGTATATACAATTATGGACGGGCTGCCGAGTGCCGACACAGAGGTAGCCACAGCCGTGAACTACCGCACTGTACTGTGTCTGCTGCTAATATATAGACTGGTTGATAAAGAGATAGTATACTCGTAACTAGTATGTATGTATAAAGAAAGAAAAAAAAACCACGGTTAGGTGGTATATACAATTATGGACGGGCTGCCGAGTGCCGACACAGAGGTAGCCACAGCCGTGAACTACCGCACTGTACTGTGTCTGCTGCTAATATATAGACTGGTTGATAAAGAGATAGTATACTCGTAACTAGTATGTATGTATAAAGAAAGAAAAAAAAACCACGGTTAGGTGGTATATACAATTATGGACGGGCTGCCGAGTGCCGACACAGAGGTAGCCACAGCCGTGAACTACCGCACTGTACTGTGTCTGCTGCTAATATATAGACTGGTTGATAAAGAGATAGTATACTCGTAACTAGTATGTATGTATAAAGAAAGAAAAAAAAACCACGGTTAGGTCACTGGTATATACAATTATGGACGGGCTGCCGAGTGCCGACACAGAGGTAGCCACAGCCGTGAACTACCGCACTGTACTGTGTCTGCTGCTAATATAGACTGGTTGATAAAGAGATAGTATACTACTAATATTATATACTGGTGGTCAGGTCACTGGTCACTAGTCACACTGGCAGTGGCACTCCTGCAGCAAAAGTGTGCACTGTTTAATTTTAATATAATATTATGTACTCCTGGCTCCTGCTATAACCTATAACTGGCACTGCAGTAGTGCTCCCCAGTCTCCCCCACAATTATAAGCTGTGTGAGCTGAGCAGTCAGACAGATATATAATATATATAGATGATGCAGCACACTGGCCTGAGCCTGAGCAGTGCACACAGATATGGTATGTGACTGAGTCACTGTGTGCTGTGTATCGCTTTTTTCAGGCAGAGAACGGATTATAAATAAAAGTGGTGGTCACTGGTCACTATCAGCAAAACTCTGCACTGTACACTACTGAGTACTCCTAATGCTCCCCAAAATTAGTAAATCAAGTGTCTAAACGGAGAGGACGCCAGCCACGTCCTCTCCCTATCAATCTCAATGCACGTGTGAAAATGGCGGCGACGCGCGGCTCCTTATATAGAATCCGAGTCTCGCGATAGAATCCGAGCCTCGCGAGAATCCGACAGCGTCATGATGACGTTCGGGCGTGCTCGGGTTAACCGAGCAAGGCGGGAAGATCCGAGTCGCTCGGACCCGTGAAAAAAAACATGAAGTTCTGGCGGGTTCGGATTCAGAGAAACCGAACCCGCTCATCTCTATCTATGAGATGGTTCTTTAGCTCTGAAGGGGTTAAACCAGTGGTTCCCAAACATTTTTGAGTGACGGCACCCTAGAGTGTCAGAATTGTTTTCACGCCGCCCCTAGGCCAAAAGTTTCTTATTGAAAAAAATATTAAATGAAGTAAAATGTGCTTATATGCCATCCTTAAGTTCAATTATGTGGTGAGGGACAGGATCTACTTCTGTTTGTCCACATAATTTATGATTGGAAGACACCAGCACTGGTTTTGCCTATTACATTGACCATAAATATTTGAATTGGTTCTCGACAACCAATCCAAGGCACCCCTGCAAGTGTCCCAAGGCACCCCAGGGTGCCTAGGCACACAGTTTGGGAACCACTGGGTTAAACATTCATTTTGCACTCAAACTTTTTTTTATAATTTTAATAGGGTCTATCTATAAATGTATCTTTTATAAATTCATCTTTTATATACAGTATATACTGGGTTTTGTATTTATTTACACTTTTACAGCATATATTTAATATCATGTTTTAAAAGGGGGCATGGTCTGTCTGTCATAAAAGGGGGGCATAGTCTGGTATGAGCATGACCAGAAAGAGACACAGGGCCTAATTCAAGGTTGATTGTAAAACAACATTTTCCTCTAATGGGCAAACCCATGTGCACAGCAGGTGTGGCAGATCATATAACATGTGCAGAGATATTTAGATTTGGGTGGGTTATATTGTTTCTATGCAGGGTAAATACTGGTGGTTTATTTTTACACTGCAATTTAGATTTCAGTTTGAACACACCTCATCCAATTCTAACTCTCTCTGCACATGTTATATCTGCCCACCTGCACTGTACATGGTTTTGCCCATTAGAGGAAAATGTTGTTTTGCAATTAACCTTGAAAAAGGCCCATGGAACGGACACACATGATAAGCAATGACGAAATATATTTATACTGTATGTTCTTATAGTACTGAAACTCAGTTTCTTAGTCGGGCTTACATTTGTGACAATAATAGTGTAGAGAATCCTAAAACTTCTGATATCAGTTGTCACAATTGTGTCCCAGGAATAGAAGGGAATGAGTTACACATTCATTCCAAACTCCTCACAGTCTGTATATTTTCCACCATATAACTAACGGACAAAACCAATTATCATGTGCCTTTTACAACTTATGTCTGTATGATAACTACTTTTTAAATAATATGAATACTAAAATGTACAAATTTATTGCAAAAGCTGTAAACCTGTGGAATGCACTCCCACAAATACTGGTATTCACAGACACTACAGATAAATGTAAGAACGGACTGGACAAATTTATACCGGAAAGCATACAGGGCTACTGGCATTAATAACACATTACAGTATGCTGTCTAGTTGTCAGTATGGGGTCAAGAAGGAATTGTTCCTTCTGCATCCTGCACACTGCTTTATGGGGCTATTTTTCATTGGTTGGAGTAACCAGGGTTTTTTTTTTTGTGTAGAACTAAAATATTGAACGTACATATGTCTGTTTTCAAGTGGAGGAAAGATGGTTCCACTGATATAACGTACATGGATTAGGCGTTTCACTGTAGCAGCAATCAGGCCGAGATTCAGTATGTGCTACTTATTTAATTTTATTTGCAAAGTTCGGATACAATACAAAAGCAAAAAGAAATAACTTTGTAAATTCAACAGCATCTGGGGTTTGACAATAATATCAGTACAACAACAAGTACATGGAGAAAAAGGGAGGAGTTGGGAAGGGGGGTTAATAACGGTCAAAGAAACCAGGAGGGGGGAAAGAAAAAAGCCGGCCACAGTCAGTGTAGGACTACAAGCTAGGAAACCAGAGGGAGATTGCCTAGTGCCATTGAAAAATGGGTCATATTGTGGTTGTTCAGAGTATCCTTATTGTGTAAGGTCAAGAAAAGTGACTTTATGAAGAGACCAATGGGGCCTGAGTGACATGTAAATGGTATGTGATCTTTTCCATGAGTGCTATATATCACATAAGTTCTCTACTGATGTTATCAGAATGTGCCAACGGTGTTTACGGTGTTGATTAAACATGGGGGCCCCCAATAACCAAAACTGCTTTGTTAGAACTAAGCATAAGCAAAACAAGGTGGAAAACCTCTAACTGGATGTACACAGAGGGGGTCATTCCGAGTTGTTCGCTCGCAAGCTGCTTTTAGCAGCTTTGCACACGCTAAGCCGCCGCCTACTGGGAGTGAATCTTAGCATCTTAAAATTGCGAACGAAAGATTCGCAATATTGCGATAAGACATCTCTGTGCAGTTTCTGAGTAGCTCGAAACTTACTCTGCCAGTGCGATCAGTTCAGTGCTTGTCGTTCCTGGTTTGACATCACAAACACACCCAGCGTTCGCCCAGACACTCCTCCGTTTCTCCAGCCACTCCCGCGTTTTTCCCAGAAACGGTAGCGTTTTTTCCCACACGCCCCTAAAACGGCCTGTTTCCGCCCAGAAACACCCACTTCCTGTCAATCACATTACGATCACCAGAACGATGAAAAAACCGTGAGTAATATTCCTAACTGCATAGCAAATTTACTTGGCGCAGTCGCAGTGCGAACATTGCGCATGCGCATTAAGCGGAAAATCGCTGCGATGCGAAGAAAATTACAGAGCGAACAAATCGGAATGACCACCAGAGTTCAGAGGAGGTGACATACAGTAATAAACGTGGCAGTAGGGAGGCTATATTAATCTCAGTGTAAAGTTGATGAGTGGCAGTACGGACTGTATGGGACAGTGTCACCATGATTCTGTGTAGCCCTGTGAGTTTGTTTATGTGGATCTCTGTTAATGCGGATCTGTGTATTCTGTTTTATTTTATTATCTGGGGTTTATTTTTTCATTTACTTAAATATGTATATAATGGCTTATGTATACCTTACTTTCAATGATTACATATCTTAGGAGGGGTATTCAATTGTTTGAAAAGTCAGTTGGGTGTCTGTTTTTCCTATCTAATAGACAGGAAAAAACAGACACCCAACCGACTTTTCAAACATTTGAATTCCCCCCTAGGAGTCTCCGCATTGTTCTATGACATGTACAAAACATGACTTGTCACCCCTTCCTCATCCATGGTTTATGCATGGTAAAGGTATAATTCAGCAACATTAAGGGCCAAATGTATTATAGTGAGAGTTTCAAAAAGTAATAGAGTTGGTAAGGTTTTGCAGTTTTTTTTAAAGTGGCAATAATTTACACAGCAAGATCAACCTGGTTTTGCAGTGTAAATGATTGCCACTTAAAAAACAACCTGAAAAAACTTACCAAATCTCTCACTTTCTGAAACTCTCACTCTATTACATTTGGCCCCAAATATTCTTAGAAATTACAGTGGGGGCTATATTATATCACAGATTCTATCTAATCAACTCTTTTATATGACTGTGATTTTGGGCGAGGTGCATCATCGCTTGTAGAGTGATAAAATGGAGAGAGAGAAAGGACCAGCCAGTCAGCTCCTGTCATTTTTCAAACACAGGGGCAGATGTATTAACCTGGAGAAGGCATAAGGAAGTGATAAACCAGTGATATGTGCAAGGTGATAAAGGCACCAGCCAATCAGCTCCAATATGTAAATTAACAGTAAGGATCTGATTGGCTGGTGTGTTTATCACCTTGCACATATCACTGGTTTATCACTTCCTTATGCCTTCTCCAGGTTAATACATCTTCCCCACAGTCTGTAACATGGCAGTTAGGAGCTGATTGGCTGGTACTTTTTCTCTCTCCATTTTATCACTCTCCAAGCAATGATGCATCTTGCACTTTAAATGTTTTTATTATTCATGTGAATAAAAAATAAGACACTATGGAACACAGCCTGCCCTCTGCAAAAAAAAAAAATGTGTAAGCAATACCAGCACACCAAAATATGGTATATAAAATAAGTATCCCATACAACAAGCCTGCATTTATTATATTTTTGACTATAATATTCCAATTTTGCTAATATGTTACAATTCTATACATTACAGAATAAACAAATAGGTGTACTATACAAATTGTAATTTATGTTATATTGACAGGATAAACATGTTAATTTCACAATACGTTTCATCATTTTTTAACTAGATACGTAATTGTATAGCAATGGTGATTCCTAACTTATTGTTCAAGCTATTGCAGTGGTATAAAACCAATTACAATATATTTGTTTTGTTTTTTGTTATGTTGCTAAGCATATTGCATAGGTCAAAATACCATACAAGCCTTAAATAGGAACAATATCCTTCTGCAGTGCCTACGGAAGAGAGACTTTCGGAACACAGCTTTCCAGTTTACCTTAATTGGTGTAGTCTGTCGAACTGTACTTGGATTTTCTCTCCAGTTAAGACCGGACACCAGTTTCACATAATTAATTTGACCATTTTCTTCATGTCTATGCAAAAAAAAGAACATAAAAAAAACAGCATTACATGGATACATTTTTAAGATCTGGACGAAACTAGTGCAACCTTGTGTCAATAATTAAATATCTGAATATGGACATCGGCGCAGATCCAACATCAAGACCAATGATTGTTACAGAGGCCAGGTCTACAGTTTCATAACTTTTTTTTCGCTATCTGATTTAGTACCAAGCTCAGAAAGCTCACAAACCAGAAACACATGTGGACACTGTGCAGTTGTTGCTTACTACACATATTTAGTTACATTTGTTGACATGGTGCGTTTGTTACACTGTTGGGAGCCCGCTGCGCCTTTGTACTGCTTTCACTCTCTCATCACTTCTTGTCTGAATCTTGTGTTGTTAGAATATTCCATGCTTATACATAGCAAGAGAACCATTTGGCTCCCATGCACATTTCATAGACTGTTGTCCACAATACATGTTGAGATTATTTTATGAACTATGAAATAAAATGGTCCATTCTGTATGCATTTTATACTATACTGTATGTCTGTCTTACAATGTCCGTTTCCTAAAGGGACAGATCTGTGATCATCAACATTTTCTTTACTCTTTTTAAAATAAAAAATGACCCCATGGAAATTGTATTTTCCCACCCATTAGCAGGTTTGCGGGGTTGTAAAAGAAACTCAAATTCACTATAACCAGGGTCTGTGACCATAAAATAATGGGAATAATAGCACAGAGCTGCTCCTAGGTTCCATCCTGTGTGATATACGCAGATGCAGCCCAATACTGCTGGAAATCATTTTATGTTATAGGCAACTACAGCTCACATGAGACAGGACATTCTTGTACACTTACTGTAGCATACTGATCTTTACATTGTATTGTACAGATCAGTAACATAGATCAGATATTTCCTGAAATTAAATTGAAATTACTTACTTTTCAAGTATTACTCGCAGAACGTCATCTGCTAAGGGTAATTTGAAGGCTTTGCAAATTGTTCTAGTTTCTTGGAGTGGCAGCAAGCCTTTCCTGCAAGCAGTGGATAGAAATGAAAGTTTGATTAATATAATATATATTAAATATAAATATATTTAAATATAAAGCATTTAGAAATTGCCTACATATTATATGTGAAAGAGTATAATTAGTGGAGGTATGGATTTCTTTGGCTTTCAGTAATTTTTTTTTAGAAAGTAGGAAAAATACATAAAATACATATAGATAATAGCTTGCACTCAGCTACTGTACAGTAAGGGGTACAGTATATTTACTATGGTGGAAATAAGTGGAAATCAGATTCTAGCTATTATAAGGTGCTAGATATATAGATTCAAGTACTGTATATTAAAGTCAGGCATTTGGCTGACATGCATGTACATGTATTTTATATTCTAGCAATATTAGTCATTACATTTAATAACATATTCATATGAAATATCTTGTGTTTTATCTTTATTAGCTTTTCAACATATAAATCAAATCCACCATTTTCTGTAGTACAAAAACAAACTTACTTTATAATACAATGGGGTATATGCAATTGCGGTCGAATTCGCGGCAATTTTCGCCGTTTTTTAATTCGACCAAATTCGCCAGGTGAATTCCGGAAGGTGGCTTCCGGAATTCACCATATTCAATGAAAAACGGATTCGCCAGAATCGCGGGCGAAAATCGGCCGATTTGGCGGATTTTACCGCGATTTTAAAAAACGGTAAAAAACTGGAAAAACCCGGAAAAAAAAATGGCGTGGGGTCCCCCCTCCAAAGCATAACCAGCCTCGGGCTCATCGAGCTGGTCCTGGTTCTAAAAATCCGGGGAAAAATTGGCCAGGGATCCCCCGTATTTTTAAAACCAGCACCGGGCTCTGCGCCTGATGCTGGTGCCAAAAATACGGGGGACAAAAAGAGTAGGGGTCCCCCGTATTTTTAACACCAGCATCGGGCTCCACTAGCTGGACAGATAATGCCACAGCCGGGGGTCACTTTTATGCCGTGCCCTGCGGCCGTGGCATCAAATATCCAACTAGTCACCCCTGGCCGGGGTACCCTGGGGGAGTGGGGACCCCTTCAATCAAGGGGTCCCCCCCCCCAGCCACCCAAGGGCCAGGGGTGAAGCCCGAGGCTGTCCCCCCCCATCCAATGGGCTGCGGATGGGAGGGCTGATAGCCTTTTGTGATAATAAAAAGATATTGTTTTTTCCAGTAGTACTACAAGTCCCAGCAAGCCTCCCCCGCAAGCTGGTACTTGGAGAACCACAAGTACCAGCATGCGGGAGTAAAACGGGCCCGCTGGTACCTGTAGTACTTCTGGGAAAAAAATACCCAAATAAAAACAGGACACAGACACCTTGACAGTAAAACTTTATTACACACTACCGACACACACATACTTACCTATGTTGACACGCCGACTGCCACGGTCTCCGACGATCCGAGGTACCTGTAAAAAAATTATACTCACCTTCCAGCGTCCAGAGGTACATCCAGGTCCAGAGAGATAATCCACGTACTTGGCAAAAAAAAAAAACGAACACCGATCCAGCGGACTAATGAAAGGGGTCCAATGCTTTCACATTAGACCCCTTTCCCCGAATGCCGGGACATCACGTGACTCCTGTCACTGATGTCCCTTCAGCCAATCAGGAAGCGCTACTGCCGTGGCGCTCACCTGATTGGCTGAGCGCTGTCTGTACTGTGACAGCGCCTCGCAAAGCCGCTCCATTACTTTCAATGGTGGGAACTTTGCGGGTAGCGGTGGGGTCACCCGCCGGTCAGCCACTGACCGGCGGGTGACCTTACCGCTAGCCGCTAAGTTCCCACCATTGAATATAATGGAGGGAGCTGTGCGATGCGCTGTCACAGTACAGACAGCGCTCAGCCAATCAGGTGAGCGCAACGAAGTTGCGCTTCCTGATTGGCTTAGAGACCTGTCTGTGACAGCTGTCACTGACAGGTCTCATTCGTGGAAAGGTGTCCCATGTGTCAGCATGGGACCCCTTTCAGTCCGGTGGTCGGGTATTTGCGGTTTGTTTTGTTGCCAAGTACGTGGATGTATCTCTGGACCATGGCTGAGGTGAGTATATTGAACTTTTCTTTTCAGGTATCCGTGGATTCTACATGGAGAAGAGGACCGATGTCGGCGTGTGAACATAGGTAAGTATGTGTGTGTCGACGTATGAAATAAAGTTTTACTGTCGACGGTGTGTGTGTCCTGTTTTTATTTGGGTATTTTTTTCCCAGTAGTACTACAGGTACCAGCGGGCCCGTTTTTCTCCCGCATGCTGGTACTTGTGGTTCTCCAAGTACCAGCTTGCGGGGGAGGCTTGCTGGGACTTGTAGTACTACTGGAAAAAACAATATCTTTTTATTATCACAAAAGGCTATCAGCCCCCCCATCCGCAGCCCATTGGATGGGGGGGGACAGCCTCGGGCTTCACCCCTGGCCCTTGGGTGGCTGGGGGGGGGACCCCTTGATTGAAGGGGTCCCCACTCCCCCAGGGTACCCCGGCCAGGGGTGACTAGTTGGATATTTAATGCCACGGCCGCAGGGCACGGCATAAAAGTGACCCCCGGCTGTGGCATTATCTGTCCAGCTAGTGGAGCCCGATGCTGGTGTTAAAAATACGGGGGACCCCTACTCTTTTTGTCCCCCGTATTTTTGGCACCAGCACCAGGCGCAGAGCCCGGTGCTGGTTTTAAAAATACGGGGGATCCCCTGTCAATTTTTCCCCCGCATTTTTAGAACCAGGACCAGCTCAATGAGCCCGAGGCTGGTTATGCTTTGGAGGGGGGACCCCACGCCATTTTTTTTTTAGATTTTACCGTTCCAGCATAAAAAAAAAAAATTAAAAAAAAAATAATATTTTAAAAAATATATAAATAATATTTGTGCCTCCCAAAAAAAAAAAAAAAAGTACCTAATCCCTTCTAATATAAATAGATCTGCTATTCCCAAAAAAAAAAACACCAAAAAAAACATGTTTAAAATTTTTTTATTTGTTTTCACCCTCCAAAGTGTGGCGGATTGAAAATGACGAATTTGCTGTCTAAAAGCCCTGCTGTCGAATTTCCAAACTTGAATTGAATATGCTTTGGTCGAATTGCAGCACTTGTATCATTGCAGAAAAGTCGAATTTGCAAAAATTCGAATTTCAAAAAGTCGAATTTTGAAAGTCCGTTTTTTGGTCGGAAAGCACTGAATTGCATAGGCGATTTTTTTTTTTGGTCGAAAATGACCCGAAATTCGACAATTTCGGGAATTCGACCGCAATTGCATATACCCCAATAGCTGTTAAAATGGGCATGCAATTTAGGACACTTAATCTGTTTTGTAACTATAACTCCCACAATGCACTGCCAACACCTCCGTCCTCCAATTAATTTGTTTTTACCTTTCACGATCATTGTAAACAAAAGCATCAGAAAGTTTGCCAAAGTTTTCAAATGACTTTTTCTTCAGTTGTTCTTGGGCAACAGCCATCAGAAGACCTAAATCAACTTCTGGCTTCTCTCGTATACTGTAGTAGCGTCCGACAGTCATTATTTCATGCTCCGTCAGTTTTCTGTCTGAAATTTCTACAATGACATTTCTAGGGATAAAATGAACAAGAATTGTTTTTTTCCAGTGAACATAATATATCCGTTATTATAATCTACAGGCTAAAGGTACAGTATATTAAGTATGCCCTGAAGAGTTCAGCATGTGGCTCTGTGATCTTCCTGTCACTTTTCAAAAATAAATAAGTAGTTTTGGGTGAAACGTGATAATGCACAAAACAGTCTATTTAACAGGCAGCAGATTAGCCTTTGTAATTATTATTCACTTAGGTGCCTATTTATCACCATCCGCATCCAGGATGCGGATGACAGGTGATAAAATCGCTCAAACTCGCACTGCGATAATTGATTACATCGCAGGGATGTATCAATTATCGTATACAGGGACAGAGTTTTCAGTCAAGCTCTGTCCCTGCAATGACACTCCGCAGCATCATTGGGGTATTTTTCTTAGAAAATAACCAGATGTCCTGCTGCGCATGCGCCACCCCCGCCAACATCGCCGCCCAGTCGCCCCCCCCTTCCCCGTTGCGACTCCACCCCCAGCAGATGAATATACTCACCTGTCCAGGGAGCTGTTCCGCGCTGCTTCTGCTGGGCTGCCCAGCGCAGGATCCTGTGGGCTGCCCAGCGCCGGATCCTGTGCGCTGCGGTGAGCCCCGGTGCTGTAAAGTGCGCTGTCACTTTGCAGCGTCACTTTACTGCACCAGGGTCACATTGCAGCACATGGGGGACCCGGCGCCCGGCAGCGCTCACCGGAACAGTGGATACTGGCTCCCTGGACAGGTATGGTTTTTTTTGTTTTTACTTTTTTGTTTTTCTTTTTTTAAGACTTTGATCAGCTTGTGTGTCCATCGGATCACTGTAGCCAGGTGCAGAGAAAGCTGGGCAAATGCCTCCCTATTGCAGTGCTGCCCTGTGATCTCGCCAGCCTGAGCTGGCGAGATTATCACAGGGCACACTGCAGTATTTTTTCACTTTTTTTTTTTGGTATGGGGAATGGGATGTGGCTTACTAAAAAAAAAGTGAATTAAAGGGTTTGGAGCAGTTTTTCATGAAAACTGCTCCAAATGCCCTTTAATACATTCAGGTGATACTAAAATAATGTTAACAAATAGACCCCTAGACTGTTCTCAGGACTATGGGGCCTATTTATTAACATTATTATGACTAAAATAATGTGAAAAAGGGTATTTTAACACCCTTTTCACATTATTTTAGTATTACCTGAATGTATTAAAGGGCATTTGGAGCAGTTTTCATGAAAAACTGCTCCAAACCCTTTAATTTTCATATTTTTTTTTTTAGTAATCCAAATTGCATTATAGCAGGTTGAGTATCCCTTATCCAAAATGCTTGGGACCAGAGGCATTTTGGATATCGGATTTTTCCGTATTTTGGAATAATTGCATATAATAATGAGATATCATGGTGATGGGACCTAAGTCTAAGCACAGAATGCATTTATGTTTCATATACACCTTATACACATAGCCTGAAGGTCATTTTAGCCAATATTTTTTATAACTTTGTGCATTAAACAAAGTGTGTCTACAGTCACACAATTCATTTATGTTTCATATACACCTTTAATACAATATTTTTAATAACTTTGTGTATTAAACAAAGTTTGTGTACATTGAACCATCAAAAAACAAAGGTTTCACTATCTCACTCTCACTCAAAAAAGTCCGTATTTCGGAATATTTGGATATGGGATACTCAACCTGTAATAGAAAATGCGATGTGGCTGAATTTACTAAAAAAAAAAAATGTAAAAAAAATACAGCAGTGAGCCCTGTGATAATTTCACCAGCTCAGGCTGGTGAATTCACAGGGCAGCACTGCGATGCACACCCTTTGCCCAGCTTTCTCTGCCCCCTGGCAAAGAAAGCTGTGCGGGGACCGGGCTCCAGTGATCAGCTATGTGTGCCTGATGGACACACAAGCTGATCACAGTGTAAAAAATAAAACAAAAATAAAAACCCCTACTTACCAGTCCAGGGAGTTGGTGTCCGCTGCTCCGGTGAGCTCCATATGCTGCGCTGTGACCCTGGTGCAGTAAAGTTACGGTGTAAAGCGGCAGCGCACTTTACAGCACCGGGGGTCACAGCGCCCGGCAGATCTCACCGGAGCAGTGAACACCGGCTCCTGGAACTGGTAAGTATGAATCCAGGGGTAGGTGCTTTATCTGGCCAAAGAGGCGTCGCAGGGACGGAGCTTGCAAACTCTGTCCCTGCATGCGATAATTGATACATCCATGCGATGTACTCAATTATTGCTGTGCGAGTTTGGTCGAGTTTATCACCTGTCATCTGCATCATCAGATGCGGATGGTGATAAATAGACCTCTATGTTTCTGCTGACGGGCGTGGCATAATCATTTCAGCTCACTACCCCCTCGTTAGCGAGGGCACCCAACCCGTTACGCAGCTAAACCGGATTACTATGGGCGCAATATATGTGTTAACGGGGATCACTTTAGAAAGGAAATTGGGCGTGATATATCATTTGAATACCGCCCAATCCCAGTTACTGATACCCCTTTCACACTACACAAATAACCCAGTATCGAACCGGTATATTGCAGAGTCGACGCGGGTCACTGTGCAGTGTGAAAGGGGTCACTGATGAATTCCTGGGTCATGTGACCTGGTAATTCAGCCTGCGAACAAAGAAGGATAATTCCCAAGTTATTACCGGGTCAGGTGCAGTGTGAACGGGTTGCCGGGGCGATGCGACCCGGGACCCGTTCACAGCAGAGGCAAGGTGGAGGTGATCTCATCTCCCAGCTTGCCTCCAATGCTGGCTCAATCCCCGCCCCCGATGGCAACCCAACCCAGCATATTGCCGGGTCGGGAAGCCAGTCTGAAAGGGTCCAACGACGGGTCGCACCAGGGAAGGACCCATTTCCAATTCCCGGGTATGACCTGGCATTGTGATATGAAAGCGGCATGAGCCTGCTGACTGTACCGCTCTCACCCGGAGATGGTTGCACAGTACCAGTGTTCTTCTAGATCTTTTATATGAACCATTGATTATTTTACCAGTAGAACATACAATGAATGGCATATGAGATTTAAAGCAAAAATCTCTGTGATTAACTGAAGTACTGTTTTTTATTTTGTCATAAACTGAGGGGTAAATGTAATAGGGTGTGAGAAGCTGGCGGTACAGGAGTTTGTGCGAGAATGCCGTATTTGTAAAGCAGCAGTTAGCAACCTGGTTTTGCCAAGTAAATGACTTCAGCTTTAAAAATACCCCTGAGTCTTTCTCTTGGAAAAATGGCTAGAAAGCATGGACACGTCACTGCTGGAAAGGGCCACAATGCTAAAATTGGTACGTGATCTGCATCTATTGTAAAAGTCTCCAGGAGCACTCAATCTTTTACTTTTGCACCAAAAGTTATGGGTGTCGATACTTGTTTTATAATTACAGGTTAAGTCTCCCATATCCAAAATGCTTGGGTCCAGAAGTATTTTTGATAATGGATTTTGGAATATTTGCATACCATAATGAGATCTCTTGGGGATGGGGCCCAAGTTTAAATACAGAATGCATTTATGTATACCTTATATACACAGCCTGAAGGTATTGTACAATAGTTTACATAATTTTGTGCATAAAACAAAGTTTGTGTACACTGAACCATCAGAACGCAAATGTGTCACTATCTCAGCTGTGCTAAAAAAATTCTGAATTTCAGAATATTCCGTACTTGGGATTTTGGAAATGGGAGACACAGCCTGTATTTATGTTAATATATCATGCCTTACAAATTTGTATTTATAACATGAATTTAATAATTGTATAGAAAGCCAGCCAGCTCTGAAATTCGTAATATCATACATGCACAAGAAAAGTGCATTGCATGTATGTAATTGAAATGAAATGTACACAGGACATTATGTTCTGCTCCACCTTGTACACAGAGTTTTCACCCTGATCTCCAGGCACAGCATAAAGTCAGTCTGAAAGTACTCTCAGTATGCCAGGGAAGGACAGAAAAAGAAAGCCGGTTGCTTAAAAGAGGAAACTGCCTGTAACTGAGCCAAGCTGAATTTAGAATAACTCTAGTACAATGGTCTGTGTAAGAAGAATGTGAGAGCGGCATAGCCACCCAGAAGAGAAGATCTGACCCAGCCAAATAGCTGTTGCATATTTTTTTTTTTTTTACGTAAAAACGATTGTTCCATGTCATACTAGCCACAGCTGCCAACATTGGTGACATTTCTCTCTGTCTCCTTGTTTCACTTGTTGTATTAATCTCCATTGTAAACACCTACCTTGTGACAGTGCTATATGTACTATAATTAGCTGTATGGATAGTACAGTAGGTGGGGTCTATATAACCTGATGTAATTAAAACTACTATGGGTCTGAGTTGGGGTCTGCATTTCTGGATATAGGACATGCTTCCAAATTGTATGCAAACACAATGGTCTACGCACAACTTCGATGCTTCTCGATTGTGCCGATCTTGTGTTGCGAGATCTCTCGCAGTTTGCACTAAGCTGCAGCATGGTGACGCGAGCTATTTTACAAAACATCGGCATATCATCCCAATGTTGTAGACGCGCCGAGTGCAGGGTTTGCGTCTAATGTTGCAGATTTCCTGGCCACCAGAAATGAAGTCCCAGCGATCATTCTGAGTAAGCATAATTAAGTACATAGTAAAGAATGTGTGTAGCCTGCCGACAGCACGACCGATATAACAATATATTAGTTGTGCTGTACACAGTGAACGCTATATCACGCAATATATAGTTCACGGCCGCATTCCCCTGCATCTGGTCATTGCCAAGCACTTGTATCTGCGATAAATGGACGGGGCTCCTTTTTGTCTTCATATGCCTCCTGTGGCAATAGCAACTTTTTGCATCGCTGCTGCGTCTTACAACGCAAACAGCGCCCACTTCTGATCAGGCCCGGAATTAGGCAAACTGCAGTACACCAGCTACATTTTATAAATTCACCGTTTTTGACACAACCAGCAAAATAATTAAGGTTGGCAGATGTTTCCATCTGCATGATGATGCACAGCCCAGCGGCAGCTGTAGCTAATCCTGAAATCCGTTTGCAACCGTTCAAATGAGGGCAGACATAACGTCAGAGATCTGCCGGACCACCAGCATCAATAGCAATTTATAGATTATTATGGTGAGAATGACAAATGGTTCTTTAGTAGTCTCTGAAATCATAATTTGACACAGATGTTGCTAAATTCAATCAGGGTGTCATCATAGTTTCCATAGTGCAGGAGGTCAAGTATAAAAAGCCGCATCAACATAACCGACACCTTAGATTACATATAAAAAACAAATCCTTTCCCTATTTGTGAGAAAGTCTTTGGTTATAACCTTGGGTTGTGCGGCTGAGTGCTACTCTAGTCTAGGTATGATGTTATAGCTTCATGAATTAAAGCCCTAAACGTGCATACAGTATGTTAAATGTATTTGTTTATATTTATTAGTTTTGGGTGCATACAGAACTATTTATCAAATGGAGAAAAGCCCTCTCTCTTCCAATCTATCACGTGGTTACCATTGGCAACAGCAGCGTTATCACTCCTGGTAGCCTTGCTCGAAAAAAGTTGTTGTTGGATCTCTCTGATGAATGCTCCCTCTTGCTTTGCCACCTAGAAAGGATTGCAGTGGAACAAGTAGCAATAGTAGAAGGAATTCAGCAAAAAAATGCTTTATTATTTAAATAAAGCATTTTTTTTCAACACGGATTACTGAGCAGTATTTATTTTTACTACTTTCTAATTTTAACATTTTGTTAAAAAAAATTTAACAAATGGAACTGAAAGACAAAATCCAAGTTTTCAATTCACCTTCAAAGATTCCCGGCAACTTGGCAAATAAACTCTCACCACTTCTGTTAAATACTGTATAGGCAACTAAGTATTACTTATGTGTATTATGTAGGCCATGCCTTTGTGAGAATGTCAACCGGGCATCTGTAAAACATCACATAGGTGGCATGTGTCTCTTTCTGCCAATAGTAAAATGGAATCCCTGCAAATCAAAAAAATATTCTCTGGTGCCCGGATGTGATTATTACTATTGTCACTGATTTTTAAGTTCAAATATTTACCTCTCTCCCACCTTTAGTACATTTAGTTTCCCCTGCAGCTCAGCTGGGAGTCTCTTTCTGTAAGCCCTACCATCTTTGCACAGATGGGAGGATATGTAGCAAACCTTGAAGATAGACAAAGTGGAGAGAGATAAAGTACCAACCAATCGGATTCATTTTTCAAACACAGTCTGTAACATAACAGTTAACTGATAAGTTGGTACTTTATTTCTCTCCACTTTATCTCTCTCCAAGGTTTGATACATTTCCCCCATGGACATTCTTCTAAGTTGTATCATAAGGAAAAGTAAAATTAGAATGGTGAAGCGGAGTTAAAAATAAACAGTCAATAGCGCAATAGATATGTGAGTTATTGTGGTTGCGTTATAATATAGGGACTAGGAACCAGAATGAAGAATCAGTAATAGAAATTATGCAACTTTAAACAACTGATTCCAGTACAGGTTGAGTATCCCATATCCAAATATTCCGAAATACGGAATATTCCGAAATACGGACTTTTTTGCGTGAGAGTGAGATAGTGAAACCTTTGTTTTCTGATGGCTCAATGTACACAAACTTTGTTTAATACACACAGTTATTAAAAATATTGTATTAAATGACCTTCAGACTGTATATATAAGGTGTATATGAAACATAAATGAATTGTGCAAATGTACACACACTTTGTTCAATGCACAAACTTACAAAAAATATTGGCTAAAATTACCTTCCGGCTGTGTGTATAAGGTGTATATGTAACATAAATGCATTCTGTGCTTAGATTTAGGTCCCATCACCATGATATCTCATTATGGTATGCAATTATTCCAAAATACGGAAAAATCCGATATCCAAAATACCTCTGGTCCCAAGCATTTTGGATAAGGGATACTCAACCTGTACTAAAATTATAATATTAATGAAAATATTGTTTAGCAAATTTACATGTTATCCTGGGTATAAAGCTTGATTCTAATTTAATATATTTAAATGTAAATAATCCCTGAAATATTGAATATGTCACATTTTAAAACTCACAAATATATGACCATGATGGAAAATTATAAAATAAAGCAAACTAAAATGAATGATAATTACCATTCATGAAATGTAAGATTTGTTTTTTAAGTTCTGTTGCAGATCTCTAATTGATAAACTGGGCTGCTGAGCATTAGAAGTACTGTCTGTGCAGAGCCAGATTAACGGGGGGTGGGCCTGGGGGTAAGTACCCTCGGGCCTCCCTTTCTAATACACGCCACAGATCGAATCTCTCTTACCGATCCCGCCGCTCACCCACAACAAATGGGTGGCAGAGGGACCACACCGCACCAAAGGCCTCCTTATTACCACCGCTGCCCATGGGTGCCTCCGCCGACCACAGTCAGGTAATGTTCCCCTGCTGTCACCCTCTCTCCCTGTCATTACTGTCCCTGTCCCTACTGTCACTCTCTCTCTCCCTGCTGTCACTGTCGTCACTCCCTCTCTTCCTGCTGTCACTGTCGTCACTCTCTCTCCCTGTCGTCACTCTCTTTCGGCTCATTCAGTGTGCTATAATGTGAATTTCGGCTCATTCAGTGTGCTATAATGTGAATTTCGGCTCATTCAGTGTGCTATAATATGAATTTCGGTTCATTCAGTGTGCTATAAGGTGAATTTCGGCTCATTCAGTGTGCTATAATGTGAATTTCGGCTCATTCAGTGTGCTATAATGTGAATTTCGGCTTATTCAGTGTGCTATAATGTGAATTTCGGCTTATTCAGTGTGCTATAATGTGAATTTCGGCTCGTATCATGTGCTATAATGTGAATTTCGGCTTGTATAATGTGCTATAATGTGAATTTCGGCTCGTACCGTGTGCTATAATGTGAATTTCAGCTTGTACCGTGTGCTATAAGGTGAAAGGGGCGCAAGTACTAGATAGTATAAGGGGTTCTACTACACTGGACACGCTCCTTTTTAGGTGACCACGCCCTTTTCTGGAGCGCGCACGCCTTTGGGGCGTGCATAATTGCGTCCTTGACTTTTGCATACCCCCACTTCAAAATTTCCACTTCGACCACTGTATAATTTAATATATATTTATAGTGTGTATCTATTATATATGTATATACAGTATATATGTGTGCATCTATTTATGTGTGTGTGTGTATATATATATATATATATATATATATATACACACACATATACAGAGCAAACAGCTGCATTCGCAGACCACTTTATTAGAGGCCCCACTGTCTGAAGTGCCCCGGGCCCCCCATAGCCTTAATCCAGCTCTGTGTCCATGGAATTCAATATCCCACAATAGATAACCAAGGATGAACTAGCTAAAAAGATATTTGTAAATAAAGGCATAACAAATCATATTACAAGATTGTGCTGAAAATAATTCTTGATAAAGACCTTTCAAATGATTATGATAAAGGGGCTTGTAGCAACAAGTGTTAGTAGCTGGTCAATGATTTTGGATGACATTTTGGACATATATATGAAATGCCAATTGCTACGAGTTGCACTACATACAAGAGTTATGGCTATGTACTTAGGAAATGCAGCTGTGAATACACCACCAAAAAAAAAAGGCTGATGCTGTACAGAGGTCGATGAATTCATCCCATGGCTTCCTAAATCATGTTGATAGATCAGACCTCTCAGCACAGTATTCTAAATAGAGAAATGTTGGAAACCAAAGAGAGGCAAGTGTAACCTCTCTAGCATTTCTGGGCACTATGAAGTCATCGCCTGCATAGTATAAGCATGTCTGTGACAGACTTCCTTAAAAAGTGATAAATATAGCACATACAGTACTAGCAGCATACAGCCATGTTTTGAATTCACATACTATACCTTAATGTTTCATATGTGATCTCATTTCTGTTTCCAGGATCATTGGCTGCAAATAGTTGCTTGATTTCCCTGACTTTTGATTCACCAATGCTCCTCAGCTTGCTTTTAATTGAAGCAATATTGGCCATAGGGAACTAAAATATAAAAATGGAAAAATACTTCTTGAACTTCAGTCCAGATTTCATGTAGATCACGGTTCAGTTTATTGCAAGGCTCTCCCCTCTCCAACTGTTGAAAGACCCAGCTTGACATGTTATAAGGCTGCAACTGAGAGGGCTTCAGAGGGGTGTGATAATATAGATGGCAGGGTTTATGTTGTCTTTATGGTGGAGAGATAAGGCTTGTCGATTTAGGGCGAGATGTATAAAATTTTCGAGAGACATAAAGGGGTCCAACGGAGAGGATCCGACACTTGACTATTCAATTTGCGGGCCTTACTGACAGGTTTTTGCCCGTTTTCGACAATGCAAATCTGACTTTTTTTAAAGTCGAATCGGCATTGTCGAAAACTGGCCAAAAACCCGCAAATTTGGCAAAATACGTGGATCCGTGGATAATCCGCCGATCCATGTGTTTTCCAACAAGTCAGAAAATCGACACTGGATTTTGAAAAGTGCCAGTTCTCCAACTTGTCGGAAATTCTGATAATAGCTGAATAGAACCTAAAGTGGAGAAGTTGCCCATAGAAACCAGCAAGCTTCTAACTATCATTTATTTATAGTTTGTGACAGATAAATGACAGTTATAAGTTGATTGGGTACTGTGGGAAACCTTTCCACGTCATCTCTCTTAAAGATTTAATACATCTCCCCTTGAGGCATATGTTATTGGCATGAAAATGTTTTACCAACTACAGTTAACAAAATTAGAGCTGGTCACTGGGTGTTTGACTAGGGTTGCATCCCCTACTGTTTATCAGTCTTCATCCACTGCTGGTCTACGCGTTCTTATATAGAATTGGCAATAGAAAAACCTTCAGGAGCAGTTCATGAGATGAGGGAGCTAATTGTGTATTAGACAGTGATCCATTAGTGACTGAGTAAATGTGGACAGGAGTGCAGGTGGCACAGGTGTGTCATGATGTGTGGAGAGAAATGGAGGAAATCAAGAAGCACAAACTGACTCATAGCTAGAGGAAGGAGCAGGGTCCTCCAACAGAACTGTAGTCATGCAAGACTCAGAACTGACCGGAATGTGGTATCATAACTCACCACTATACATGTTTTAATAAGTTATGGGTTGTTTCTGTGATGAAAAATGTGTTGGTCTTCATGACAGGTCATCATCACATGACTGCTTATATGTTTCTCAGATTCTAATTCAGATTACATACAGTATAAATATTCCACAAAATGCTACACCAACTGCTCATAGAACATAACCAGAAATGCTTTTTCATTCAATACATTATTTGAAAAGCTAGATTCAGAGCTTATTTGGATTTGGATTAAACATATCTTGTGGTTTTCTAGTAACAGTTTTCAAAAGCCACCATATAAATGTAACGGTAATAAAACCAATTCTGACTGTAAAACAGCATTTGCTTCAGCCACAGTAAACCTACATGATGGTAACAATTCTATCCTTCTCATGTCATTCCTTATACTAGTTCTCCACCTAGTGGTATTTATTGTCCAATTCAGAAAAGCATCTGTTTTTGTTCCGTCATATACTGGAAAATGAATAGGTCACATTTATTTCCATCTAGTTTTTATTTGGATTTTTAGGATTTCTGTCTGTGAAAATGTGAGATAATGATTGAATCATCAAAACAGATTAACTCACCTGTGCCTGATTAAAGAAATCCTAAAAGCAAAACATGTTCGGCATATTAGGTGACTGGAGCTGAAAACCTCCTACTTACAGATGTCTGCACCAGGCTCTCAGCTAATTAGTGATAACAATGCGACAGTAACTATTGGCTTTTAGCACAGTGACGAGAGAGACTACGGCTGAAAATACACTAGGACGACGTGTGTACCCAGCGATGGGACGACGCAATGTAACAATACACCACGCCACCATACACACTGCACGACGGTGTAAGCATGCAACTGTACACACTAGGAGATGTTTGCAATATATCGCCCCAATTCACATCGGGACGACATCTTGGACTATATATCTATTTATGGTGCAAAAGCAGAATGGTAAAAAATATACTCAAGAGGGTGGTTAAAAGAAAACGTAAACAATGGGTAAAGATATAGATAGTGTTGTGTAATTATGGCCGATATTAAACTGGTGCAGTAAGTTACCCCAGGTTATTCAACTAGCCACAATGCTGGCACTCATCGGGGATTTGTTTTAGAAAAATCCCTGATAAATCACCCTAAGCAGCCCCGTTTTCCATGAAAACACATAGGTCTGTGAACTTATCACGGATTTTGTGGGTTTTCTCCCGAAAATGGGAAATGATTGGATAAAGAGAAAAAAAGATCATGGAAATATTTTGGGAGGTAACGGAATATCCCCTAAGTCTGTTGCAATCATTTAAGGATAAGACTTTTGTTTCGACTATAAAGTTTGAAGATCCAAAGCTGTACTGAAAAGTATTGTTTCATTTAACTAATTAGACTTATTATACACTGCTCAAAAAAATAAAGGGAACACTAAAATAACACATCCTAGATCTGAATGAATGAAATATTCTTATTAAATACTTTGTTCTTTTTATAGTTGAATGTGCTGACAACAAAATCACACAAAAATTATCAATGGAAATCAAATTTATTAACCCATGGAGGTCTGAATTTGGAGTCACACTCAAAATTAAAGTGGAAAAACACACTACAGGCTGATCCAACTTTGATGTAATGTCCTTAAAACAAGTCAAAATGAGGCTCAGTAGTATGTGTGTCCTCCACGTGCCTGTATGACCTCCCTACAACGCCTGGGCATGCTCCTGATGAGGTGGCGGATGGTATCCTGAGGGCTTTCCTCCCAGACCTGGACTAAAGCATCCGCCAACTCCTGGACAGTCTGTGGTGCAACAAGGGTTGGTGGATGGAGCGAGATTTGATGTCCCAGATGTGCTCAATTGGATTCAGGTCTGGGGAATGGGCAGGCCAGTCCATAGCATCAATGCCTTCATCTTGCAGGAACTGCTGACACACTCCAGCCACATGAAGTCTAGCATTGTCTTGCATTAGGAGGAACCCAGGGCCAACCGCACCAGCATATGGTCTCACAAGGGGTCTGAGGATCTCATCTCGGTACCTAATGGCAGTCTGGCTACCTCTGGCGAGCACATGGAGGGCTGTGCGGCCCCCCAAAGAAATGCCACCCCGCACCATTACAGACCCACTGCCAAACCGGTCATGCTGGAGGATGTTGCAGGCAGCAGAACGTTCTCCTTGGCGTCTCCAGACTCTGTCACGTCTGTCACATGTGCTCAGTGAGAACCTGCTTTCATCTGCGAAGAGCACAGGGCGCCAGTGGCGAATTTGCCAACCTTGGTGTTTTCTGACAAATGCCAAACGTCCTGCACGGTGTTGGGCTGTAAGCACAACCCCCACCTGTGGACGTCGGGCCCTCATACCACCCTCATGGAGTCTGTTTCTGATCATTTGAGTAGACACATGCACATTTGTGGTTTGCTGGAGGTCATTTTGCAGGGCTCTGGCAGTGTTCCTCCTGTTCCTCCTTGCACAAAGGCGGAGGTAGTGGTTCTGCTGCTGGGTTGTTGCCCTCCTACAGCCTCCTCCACGTCTCCTGATGTACTGGCCTGTCTCCTGGTAGCGCCTCCATGCTCTGGACACTACGCTGAAAGACACAACAAACCTTCTTGCCACAGCTCGCATTGATGTGCCATCCTGGATGAGCTGCACTACCTGAGCCACTTGTGTGGGTTGTAGGGAGGTCATACAGGCACATGGAGGCCACACACACTACTGCGCCTCATTTTGACTTGTTTTAAGGACATTACATCAAAGTTGGATCAGCCTGTAGTGTGTTTTTCCACTTTAATTTTGAGCGTGACTCCAAATCCAGACCTCCATGGGTTAATAAATTTGATTTCCATTGATAATTTTTGTGTGATTTTGTTGTCAGCACATTCAACTATGTAAAGAACAAAGTATTTAATAAGAATATTTCATTCATTCAGATCTAGGATGTGTTATTTTAGTGTTCCCTTTATTTTTTTGAGCAGTCTATATAAAGTAGGTATAAAAATGTGCATTTAGTAGTCAACATTTTTTCAAGACAATTATAAAAACATAATTGTGTGCATGTGAAATCAAGTCATCGTCAGTGAAATTTGCTGAACTGTAACACAGAATTGGTTGCCGTGGCAACTATGCGCCATCGTGCCAGTGCCAAGGGTGAACAAGCAGAGTAAGGGTGTGTTCACATACTGTAATTGTGACTGCGGTACTGTATACATGGATACAGAGGCACATCCACCTCTCAGGGGGTATATCTCTTGCAGGTGTTGCAGGGCTTTTGCATAGGGTGGTGATGCTGGTGATGACAATCAGCAACACTATAGCGGCTGCTTTATTGGCTGATTCAGAATTAACCACTCCAGATAACAATTATGAATTCATTAGTATGGCTGCTGTATTATATAAAGTGTCCACCATCTATTTGCATTACTTTAAAGAAGGAAATTACAGATATTTATATTTAATTTAATTTTAAAGAAAGTAATTGAATTGAATTTATATTTATGCTTGTATTTAATTATTTGTTACATGGTAAATGTATCGGTCAATCAGTATTGACAATATACAAGACAATATTCTAGTTTATATGACACTTCACTTTAATATACTGTGTTCATATATAAGGTGATAGTTATGTATCTACTACCGAACACCGTCAAGTCAAACAATAGGCAAACAAGGTATTAGCATGCATTAAGCGAGGAATTGATGCAAGGGACGAGAGTATTATACTCCCACTATATAAATCACTAGTGAGGCCACATCATGAATACTGTGCACAATTATGGGCACCATACTACAAAAAGGATATCCTGGGACTAGAAAAGGTTCAGAGCGACCAAATTGATAAAAGGGGTGGAGACTCTAGAATATGAGGAAAGGCTTGCTAGCACTGGCGTTTCTATAATGGGTGCAGTGTGTGCGGTGCACACGGGCCCCTGAGTCCAGAGGGGGCCCCCACCGCACACACTGCACCCATTTGTAAAATATTTACCCCTCCGAAGTCCAGAGCCGGCATCCGCAGCGCCGCTAGAACAGTGAAAATGGCCCAGCGGCCATTTTCATGGCATTCTGTGCATGCGCAGTAGAGAGATCTCAGGGAAAATGGCCGCCGCGCCATTTTCCCAGAGATCTGCGCATGCGCAGTAGAGTCTGAGCCCCCTAGTGCTCAGACTCTACGGCGCTCCGGGCAGAGAGGAGGGGGCCCGACGGAGGAGGCTGAACACGGGCCTCCTCCTCTCTTAAAACGCCCCTGCTTGCTAGGCTATGCATGTTTATATTGGAAAAAAGGAGATTAATGGGGGACATGATTAACATTTACAAATATATAATGGTTCAATACACAGAGCAAGCGGGGGATTTGTTTTTGGTAAGATCATCAAAAAGGACACGTGGATACCCGCTTAGTTTGGGGGAGAGGAGTTTTCACACACACAGAGACAGAAAGGTTTCTTCACAGTACGGATAATACGTATTTGGAATTCCCTGCCTGAGAGAGTAGTGATGGAGGACTCGTCATTAATTTTAAGAATGGGATTGATAAATTCCGAATGGATAAGGATATACAGGGTTATGGTGGGTAAATCATGTACTATAGTAATAAAAAACTGAGTATTTAGTTTACGGCTAAACACTCACCACAGTTAAAATTAATCTTAAAAAATATTTCAGTGTATGAGACCACTAACAGGATGAACTCGATGGACAAATTGTCTTTTTTCAACCTCAGAAACTATGGGGGTCATTCCGAGTTGATCGCACGTAGCTACTTTTTGCTGCCCGTGCGATCAACTAGACGCCGCCTATGGGGGAGTATATTTCTGCATAGCAGGGCTGAGAACAGTTGTGCAGCCCTGCTATGCAAAAAAGTTTCCTGTAAAAGAAGACCATGGTAAGAGTTACTTACCCTGTGTGATCAATCTAGCGATGCAGGTCCCGGAATTGACGTCAGACATCCGCCCTCCAAACGCCTGGACACACCTGCGTTGGACTCACCACTCCCCGAAAACGGTGAGTTGCCGCCCGGATCCGCCTTCCTCCGGTCAATCTTCATGCGGTCGCCACTGCAACCGCTTTCTTCCTTCGTGGCGTCGCTGCCCGGCGACAGCCATTGCCGGGCAACGACGTGCCTGCGCAATGCAGCCACAGCGCATGTGCAGTTCTAACCTGATTGCATGGCTGTGTTACTATGTAAGTCACACCTGTACATTTTCTCTACACTATCTTGGTGTGTAATGCTATATACACAAGACGATATCAGATGAAATCAGAGCAGCTAAAATAGAAACGAAAAGCAAATCACTAAGGAGAGTAAAACTAACCCTAAAAAATTCTTTAAGTATATAAATGGTAAGAGGCTAATAAAAGAGAATGTAGGACCAATATGAAGCGAACTGGGATTCTTGATAAATTATTAAAAAGAAAAGCTAAAATATTGAACACATTTTTTTCATCAGTGTTTACTAAAGAGGACCAGATGGCGGGATTAGTGAGTAACAATAATAATATTAATGATAAAGGCCCATTGCTTAATACTTATCTGTCGGAGGAAGTAAAAAAAAAATTAAGACTAATAAATCTCCTGGTCCAGATGGACTTCATCCTAGGATTCTGATGGAGCTAAACTCTGAAATAGCAAGGCCACTGTATCTGATTTTCACTGATTCAATTACATCAGGCATAGTACCAAAGGACCATAGCAGAGGTGGGCCCAATATTTAAAAAGGGTATTAAACTTCATCCTGGTAAATATAGACTGGTTAGTCTGACATCAATACTGGGGAAACTTTTGGAAAGTATACTAAGGGATAGCATACAGGAGTACTTGGAGAATTCCCAGTTTATTAATAAGAACCAGCATATTTTGTGAGAACTAGGTCATGTCAAACTAATTTAATTAGCTTTTATGAGAAAGTAAGCAACAATCTTGACCAGGGTAATGCAGTAGATGTGGTCTATCTGGATTTTGCAAAAGCATTCGACACAGTGCATCACAGGAAGTTGTTTTTCAAATAAAGGGAGCTTAGTTTAGAAAACACTATTTGTACATGGGTGAGTAAATGGCTGGATAACAAGGAACAGAGAGTGGTGGTTAATGGGATGCTTTCCACCTGGGCTAAAGTAATCAGTGGAATACCGCAAGGTTCCATGCAGGGGCCACTATTGTTTGACATATTTATAAATGATCTAGGAGAAGGACTAGAAAGCACAGTTTCAATTTTTACAGATTATACCAACACAAAGTGGAGTAATGTGGGAAAAATTTAAGTTATGCACTTTGGGACTAAGAATAAACATGCAACCTACCAATTAAAGGGGGAAATTATAGGGGAAATGGTATCAGAAAAGGATTTGGGGGTGTTCATTGATAGTAGATTTAGCAGCAGTACACAATGTCAAAGTGCAGCAACAAAGGCAAATAAGGTGTTAGCATGCATTAAAAGGGGAACTGAGACAAGGGATGAGAGTGTAATCCTGCCACTGTATAAATCATTGGTATGACCGCATCTTGAGTACTGTGTACGGTTCTAGGCTCCACACTATAAAAGAGACATGTTAAAACTTGAAAAGGTTTAAAGGCGAGCTACCAAATTGATTAGGGGGTAGGAGACACTGAACTTTGAGGCGAGGCTATCTAGGTTAGATATGTTTACACTAGAAAAGAGATGACTTAGAGGAGGTACGATTAATTTTTACAAATCTATAAAGGGGCATTATGCGGAGCTATCAGCTGATTTTTTTTATTAAGAGACCTCTACACAAAACTCGCAGACACCCACTAAGGCTTGAGGAGAGTAAATTTCATACTCAGCGTAGGAAGGGATTCTTCACTGTAAGGGCAATACGAATATGGAAATCACTGCCAGAGAAGGCCGTAATGGCAGACCCAGTCAATGCGTTTAAAGATTAGTTAGATAAATTTCTAACGGAAAAAGATATCCAAGGATATATAATATATATTCAGGTTGAAATCGATTGACTACTGGTCTTTTTTCAACCTCACGAACTATGTTACTATGATATGTCGTCCGATTAATCAGATCGACATATCGGGCACATCGTCTAGTGTGTACCCGCTATGTCGCTGACGATGAGCGCTCCTGTACATTGTCAACGACATGCTCCAATGCCCTTACATGCAGTGCAAACAGGCGACATCGCTAGTGAGGGTCATGGTGCTGGCACTTGCCAATGCCGGGTTCCGTAGCTGCCAATGTTGCTGGGTACACACATCGTCTAGTGTGTAACCAGCTTAAGTAGGGAAATCAATTAGCCATGGTCATTTACCGAAGACTAATTGATCCCCAGGGCTATTTTTTTTTCCAGGCCTGAGCCAGGCTTTAAAAGAAATCCCTGATAAATTTCATGTTTTCAGATGCCACAACCGTATTAAACCATAGGTCTGGGAACTTATCCTGGATTCTATGAGTTAGAATCCGTTTAACAGGGAAATTTACCAGGTGAGAAAAAGGGTCTCTAATTTAATAGCTCAAGGCATTATTGCCCAAGGCTATGGTGTCCGGAAGACAGAAACACATTGTCTTAAGTAGACAGTCAGTAGGTCGATAGGCACAAAAGGTTGACAGATGAAAGGTTGACAGTGCTTAAGGTTGACAGGTACAAAAGGTCAACATGACAGTAGTCGACACACAAATGGTCAACACATTATTGGGGTGTTTTTACCTGTTTTCCCAACATTTGCTTGATTACCTATCCACATGGACTACAATTGGGAATAGCAACCAGTGGTGAGCGCAGCGGTAGCTGAGTGAGCCACCTTGCCAGAAGCGCAGGGCTGTCTTTTCGTATGGGCTCATTGGGCTCTTGCCCAAGGGCCCCAGGAGTATAAGGACCCTAGGCTGATATCTGAGGGTCCCCTCTCTCCAGGGGTACCAGATTTTTGAAAACCGGCCCTGGGGAACCGGAGATATCTGACTTGAAAGCAGTGGTCCCCAACCAAGCCTGTTAATTGCTCTTCCCAGCCTAATATCTCAGGTTTTGTCTGACTTAGAGTGTTTCTGAGGGTATAAGCCAAAAGCTGCGACACTCCCCTTTTGGTGGACACTGGCAGCTTGTCTCTACTATGCCCAGAACCAGAGATATCAGCCTTCAAGCAGCTGGTCCCTGCTCCAACTCCACATGCCTAATATGCAGTTTTAGATGTTCGTTGATGAATTGCTTTGGCTTCTGAACGCTGGTCCACAGAACCTTCTGAAAGGTGGGACTCTCTAGTTTTTTTTTTATCCCATTTAAAGCTAAGACATATATTTTCAGGAACTTGAGATATCTGCAGTCAAGCAAGCTGCCCTCCCACCGGAAAATGATAAATATTAAGCCCACTCCACTATCCACCCCTCCCGTGCATATTAAACACCCCCTACCACCCTGGAAGTCATGTATCAGGGCTTCTTCATTCAGCCCAAAGCCCCATTCTACAGTTTAGCCCCATCTGTGAAGTAAATGAGTAATTAGCAGAAATTATTGCTCCAGGTCCTACATGCTGAGCGCAAGATAGAATACCCCATAACGCCTGCGGGACATCAAAGCTGCGCTGATAGCACCCCCCACCCATACCGCTGGAGGATGGGTAGGGGGCCCAGTGTATTGCTGTGCCCAGGGACCTACACTGCTGTTAAGACGACCCTGCAGAAGCGAGCCTGTGAAAGTCTATGTTTGTACTGATGGTGGTCAGATATTACCAAACATACAAGATTTGACCCAAAAATGGAAAAAAACTTGTGTTGACCATTTGTGTACGGACCATTGTCACGTCGACCTATTGAACATGTTGACCTTTTGCACCTGTCTTCCTTACCCACTGTCAACCTTTAATCTGTCGTCCTTTTGAATCTGTCGAATTTTGGTACCTCCTAACCAAATGCATGTCGACCATTTGGTGTTGCCCTATTGACTGTCAACCTAAATACTGTGGAACTTTTATACCACACCCCCAGGCTACCACCCATTTTCTCACACGAGAAATGATTGTATTTAATTGAATTCCCCCCTAAGTGTACATATGCTTGTGCTGTAAAGCTGGATACATTATGAGACATGCACAGCTGTTTCACAGTATTGGGAAGGGAAATATGGTACAGACAGTATTTTTCTTTTATAGTTTTCTTTTTCTGCAAAATGGAAAAGTGAGTGCAACTCATGAGGAGACTGATAGGAAACACAGAGCACATTCTATAAAATGATAACTACTGTAATAGCTTATTGGTTGCAATGGGCAGATGATACATCTCCCCTTATAAATTTTCTTACTGAACCTCTTCATCAGTAGGTAAATCACTTATTTAGTGTACCTTATAGGATGGCACACACACGTTGTAATGTGTGAAGTTGATTTACTTGCCCTTTAAGTACAACATGTTTTTTTTTAAATAAGTCTAACATTATAATAAAAAAAATAAGAAAAACAAATATTTTACTATTAAAGAAATTGCACATATTTCAAAATGCCAAAAATAAATGTAAATGATAAATACCTATATTTGAAAACACGGTTAAGGAATTAAATTATCTGTTTCTGGCGAGAAAAATGCATTAATAAACCATGGAATGTCGCTGGAGAATAAATTGCAACGCTTGGCCCGCTATGCCGCCTGGTGATGTTTTTATAGATTGTGAATATTTTAAGATAAAGTATATAAACTTTTCTTATCTTGTTAACTTTCTAGCCAAGCTCAACTTTCAGATGATGTTTAGGATTTTTGAGTGGTTATTTTTAACTGTCACATTTGAGCCAATGTCAATGCCTTGGGTAAGAGCTGATGTGGAATGCCTGAGTTATGTGGTATATTATGTTACCTGGTATCTGCTATGTGATAGCTAAAATTCTTTCCCAAACATATTTTTACATTTATTAAAATTGGGATTTTTTTGTTTTGCTCTTTATTTGTCAGGGAATTCATTTTAGTCAACATAAAAATATATTTTTGTGTCAAAAAAAATTGTAATAAATTCTTACTTGAGTATTTTTTGGCACTTTTAACTAGTGTTGGAGCACCTTCTGTTCCAGTGATTTTTTTATGATACTACAGGTAGGCTAGTATGAACCAAGATTTGCAGCAATGAGCCGGAGATGGGGGCGGGGCTGGACTGCTGAATGACAGCTGAGCTCAGCCTGTCCAGTCAGGGTAGATGCTAGAATCAAGTGGGCTAAAGGACCTCTGATGTCAAGGGGAGGAGCTAGGTTGGCGGGAGAGAACTTTCACTATCCACTCCACCAACTGCTCCCTTTAGTAACCCGGTGGTGAGCGGAGCCCAAAGGGTGGTGAGCGAAGCGAGTCCGAAGCGTGATAAGCGAAACGAACCCGCAAGTGTACATTTCGGGTACCCTGTTCGAAGCTAGCTCCTCCCCCTGGTTATGTCAGAGGTCCTTTCTCCAACTTGGTTTTAGCCATAACCATCCAGTCAGAGAGATGAGACCAGCACAGCCCCATCCCAGCACAGACACACTGTGACTGACTGAATTGGAGCTGGGCACTGGTAGCCTAGTAGCTCTGTGGTGAGCAGGGTACCTGCAGCAGAGTACATGAGTCTGCAGTGCAAGCATGAAAAAAAAAAAAAAAACATCAGTCCCATGGCTATCATTGATGTCAATAAACCATCTGCATCTTCACCATCAATGGCAAATTAACCAACCATTGACTGGTGACCATCGATGTGTATTGTTGTTTTTTTTAATCCTAGACATCAAGGGTCGACTGGTGACCATCGCTGTGTATTGGTTTTTTTTTTTAATCCTAGACATCGATGGTCGATGACCATCCCTACATTACAGTAAATGGCAGGAAAGTACAGAAGACAAGTACCCAAGTCACTTGGAGCCTGTGAAATGCAAAACAAACAAGACAAAAATATAAAACAACACTTTTTAAAGTCCACACACGAAACATGTTTTTTTTTGTTGTTATTTTTTTAAAAGATTATTCAGTACAGTACAATCTTGCTTTTAAATTACAGCAGCAGCAGCTTTACTTCACTTGCTATACTGGGTGTGTCTAACACGCAGATGACCAGTCCTACATCACCGTCATCAGATTACAATGTACACTAGGGTGTGACTACCCACAAATCATCTCCCTCCAAACTGGAGCACTTGAGCCTTTCTGCAGCCAGTTTAGCAGAGTGAAACTGACATTTCTAATTGGCAAGTGCACATTTGTACTGTAATCCTGTTGTAGCAGATAATCCACAACCTCTACTCATCATGTACATAGTAGCTTACTGTCTTCATCATAAGCACCTGAGCACTCTGAAGCTTATGGCATTAGTAATTAGGAATAAGTGCAAATGAGAAAAGTTACATAAAAAAAAAATTAAATTAAATATGCTGACCTCGTTTACATTCTTCTCCATGTAGTTGAATACATATTCATCTGCATCCACTAAAATAAAGTTGTATCCATGAAAATTAACCCTGGCACCAACGAACAGGTCTGCAGCCTTGAAGTATTCGGACATTTCGCTCTTGAATAACTCTTGACCAGGTTTCTTAACACGACATCTTTCCAAAAACTTACCACCCAGGATTCCTAAACACATCATTGCGCAAACAAAATAAACAATGAGCATACAGAAGGGAAGTTGTGTGATAAAAGGCAAGCAGCTGCTTATTGCATTTTGCAGTCATGTACAGTAGATCAGGTCAATACAAGATGTTTTCCATTGGTAGAATGATGTCTACAACATTTACTGTCAAAACATCAAAATCGCAGCTGGACTCTAGCAACGCTCCAGTCTAGTCAGATACTGTGAGCCATACTGGAACTATACACATATGGGGCATATGTAATAGGGGGGCAGATGTATTAACCTGGAGAAGGGATAAAGAAGCGATAAAATAGGATTTTAATTACCTACCGGTAAAACCTTTTCTCGTAGTCCACAGAGGATACTGGGGTCCACATTAGTACCATGGGGTATAGATGGGTCCACTAGGAGCCTTGGCCACTTTAAGAACTTAATAGTGTGCACTGGCTCCTCCCTCTATGCCCCTCCTACCAGACTCAGTTTAGAAAATGTGCCCGGAGGAGCCGGTCACGCTCGGGGAAAATCCTGAAGAGTTTTCTGCATTAATTTTCTAGTTTGTTATTTTCAGGCAGCTCAGGCTGGCACCTGACTATCTGCTTCGTGGGACTCAGGGGAGAGAACGGCCCAACTTCCTTTAAGAGTTAATGATCCCGTTTCTCTGCTAACAGGACACTGAGCTCCTGAGGGAGTCATTCACAAGCCCCACCACGGCACAGCGTACCCTCCTGCAGCACGCCGCCACCCCTAACAGAGTCAGTAGAAAGATGTGGTGAGTACAACTCCGGTGTCCCGGTTAGTGGGTCACCGGTGAGAATGGCGGCATCAGGGTAGGAGCGCAGCGCTGGCATGCAGGCTGCGCTCCGGGAGGCTCAGAGGACATGCGGCTGGTGTGTCCCGCCATGAGGCAGGCGCTGGACCCCCCACAATGCTTACCCATGCTGGCTACTGCCTTAACACGGGTTCTAACCCTAAGTTAAGCACATTTAAGACCTCAGGCCAGGATAAAAAACTGGGAAGCAGTGCGCCATTACGGGGGTGGGGCTTCACTATGAGTGGATCCAGCAGCTCACCTGCGCCATTTTCCCTCTGCAGCTTACACTGGCAGCGTCGCAGGTAAGCACAGCTCCTCTCCATTGACTCCATGTGTTCCTCAACGGTACCAGGGGGTCTTAGATGGGGGGGGGGGGGAGTGTAGTAGTATACTGAGCCCTATTAATATCCTGAGGAAGGATGTAACAGAACAGTGGTGAGATACGAACCAGCACAAAAGGAAAGCCAAGCTAACCAAACTAGAACAGTAACAGCAACAGCTGAACCAACAACATTACTTAACAAAGTAATTGTGCAGGAAACACAAAGCACTGGGCAGGCGCCCAGCAGGGACGTGCAGTGAGCTAAATGGCTCAGGAGCCACTGGTTAGCACCAGAGCCAAAGGGTACATGTGGGCATTATACACAGGTGCAGCAGTATAAATGCCTGGAAAATAGGATTTTAATTACCTACCGGTAAATCCTTTTCTCGTAGTCCGTAGAGGATGCTGGGCGCCTGCCCAGCGCTTCGTGATCCTGCAGTGGGTTACTTAGTTCAGTACTGCTTTGTTCTTTGTTAAGTACTGCGTCTCTTACGTCCTAGAGGATGCTGGGGTCCACATTAGTACCATGGGGATGTACCAAAGTTCCCAGAATGGGAGGGAGGGCGCGGAGGATCCTGCAGAACTGATTGACCAAACTTCAGGTCCTCAGAGGCCAAAGTATCGAACTTGTAAAACTTTGCAAACGTGTTCGACCCAGACCAAGTAGCCGCTCGGCAAAGTTGTAAAGCCAAGACACCCCGGGCAGCCGCCCAGAAAGAACCCACCTTACGAGTAGAGTGGGCCTTAACAGATTTTGGACAAGGCAATCCTGCCATAGAATACGCATGCTGGATAGTGAACCTGATCCAGCGAGAGATCGTCTGCTTAGAAGCACGACACCCAAGTTTCTTGGGATCATACAGGACAAACAGAGAGTCCGATTTCCTGTGACGAGGGTTCCTCCTCACATAGATTTTCAGAGCCCTTTCAACATCCAAGGACTTTGATGAAATTGAGGAGTCAGTAGCCACTGGCACCACAATAGGTTGGTTGATATGAAATGCCGACACAACCTTCGGAAGGAACTGCTAACGTGTCCGGAGCTCAGCTCTATCTTCATGGAATACCAAGTAGGGGCTTTTACAAGACAAAGCCCCCAACTCCGACACACGTCTAGCAGAAGCTAAGGCCAACAAAGTGACAGCCTTCCACGTGAGAAACTTGACCTCAACCTCCTGTAGAGGCTCGAACCAATCCGATTGGAGGAACTGTAACACCACGTTAAGATCCCAGGATGCCGTAGGTGGCACAAAGGGAGGCTGGATATGCAGAACCCTGTTCAAGAAAGTCTGAACCTCAGGGAAGGAAGCCAGCTGTTTCTGGAAGAAAATGGATAAGGCTGAAATCTGGACCTTCACGGATCCCAACCTCAGGCCCATATCCACACCTGCTTGCAGGAAGAGGAGAAACCGTCCCAGTTGAAACTCCACCGTAAGAAACTTCTTGGATTCACACCAAGAGACATACTTTTTCCAAATGCGATGGTAATGTTTAGGCGTTACTCCTTTCCTAGCCTGTATCAGGGTAAGAATAACCTTGCTTGGAATGCCCTTCCGAGCTAATATCTGGCGTTCAACTTCCATGCCGTCAAACGTAGCCGCAGTAAGTCTTGATAAACAAACGGCCCCTGTTGCAGTAGGTCCTCCCGAAGCGGAAGAGGCCTCGGATCTTCCAGCAGAAGATCCAGAAGATCCGCGTACCAAGCCCATCTTGGCCAGTCTGGAGCAATGAGGATTGCCTGAACTCTTGTTCTCCTTATGAGTTTTAGAACTCTTGGAATGAGAGGAAGTGGAGGAAACACGTACACCAACTGGAACACCCACGGAGTCACTAGGGTGTCCGCCGCCACAGCTTGCGGGTCCCTTGACCTGGAACAATACCTCCGAAGCTTCTTGTTGAGACGTGAGGCCATCATGTCTATTTGAGGTACACCCCAAAGATCTGTTACCTCCGTGAACACCTCCGGATGGAGTCCCCACTCTCCTGGATGGAGATCGTGTCTGCTGAGGAAGTCCGCTTCCCAGTTCTCTACTCCCGGAATGAAGACGGCTGACAGCGCCACCGCGTGCTTTTCTGCCCAGAGGATGATTCTTGTTACCTCTGACATTGCAGCTCTGCACTTCGTTCCGCCCTGTCGGTTTATGTAGGCCACCGTCGTTACATTGTTCGACTGCACTTGAATGGCTCGATCTCGCAGAAGATGAGCCGCTTGGAGAAGACCGTTGTAGACGTCTCTTAGTTCCAGAATGTTTATTTGAAGACTGGATTCCAGGCTTGACCACCTTCCTTGGAAGGTTTGCCCCTGAGTGACTGCGCCCCAGCTGCGGAGACTTGCATCCGTGGTAAAATGGATCCAGTCCTAAATCCCAAACCTGCGGCCCTCCAGAAGGTGAGGCATTTGCAGCCACCAGAGGAGTGAAATCCTGGCTTTCGGCAACAGACGTATCCTCTGGTGCATGTGTAGGTGAGAACCCGACCATTTGTCTAGGAGATCCAGATGGAAGGGCTGAGCATGAAACCTTCCGTACTGCAGAGCCTCGTAGGAGGCAACCATCTTTCCCAGAAGGCGAATGCACTGATGAACCGATACCCGGGTTGGCTTCAGGACATCCCGCACCATTGTTTGAATCACCAACGCTGTCTCCTCCGGCACTTCCGTGTCGAGAATTATTCCCAGAAAAGACAATCTCCTTGTCGGCTCCAAATGTGACTTTGGAAGTTTCAGGATCCAACGGTGTTCCCTGAGCAGATGAGTCGTGAGAACTATGGACTGCAACAACGTCTCCCGGGACAATACCTTTATCAGCAGATCGTCCAGATATGGGATTATGTTCACCCCCTATCTGCGGAGGAGAACCATCATTTCGGCCATCACCTTGGTGAACACCCTCGGTGCTGTGGAGAGGCCGAATGGCAGTGCCTGAAATTGATAGTGACTGCCTAGGTACGCATCCTTGATATTCAGGGATACCAGAAACTCTCCCTCCTCTAGACCTGAAATCACTGCTCTGAGAGACTCCATTTTGAATTTGAACACCCTCAGGTAAGGGTTCAACGATTTCAAGTTCAAAATTGGTCTGACCGAACCATCCGATTTCTGTACCACGAAAAGGTTTGAATAATAACCCTTATTTTGCATATGAGGTGGAACTGGGACAATGAACGGTGACTTTTCCAATTTTAGGATGGCTTCCTGTAGGATAGCCCTGTCTGTCAGCAAAGCTGGCAAGCCTGATTTGAAGAATCGGTGAGGCAGGAGATTTTGAAACTCCAGTCTGTACCCCTGGGACACAATATCCTGTACACATGGATCCTGGCCAGACAACACCCAGACGTGGCTGAAACGTCTGAGTCTCGCACCCACCAGCCCGTCCTCCAGGCTGTGCGGTCCACCGTCATGCTGAAGATTTTGAGGAACCAGAAGCGAGTGCATGCTTTTTGGATTTTGCATGACCACCTCTAAAGAAAGTGGTAGGAGGCTTGGACTTTTTTGCCTTAGCGGTCCGAAAGGACTGCGACACAGCTGAAGAAAATGGTTTCTTCGTAGAAGGTGTAGCAGAGGGAAGGAAAGGTGACTTACCCACGGTTGCCGTGGAAATCCACGCATCCAACGCTTCCCCCAAAAGAGCCTGACCTGTGTAGGGTAGGTTCTCCACACTTCTCCTGCATTCCGCATCTGCAGACCATTGGCGTAGCCAGAGTCCCCTGCGAGCTGAGACTGACATGGAAGATATCCGTGCAGTCAACGTACCCAGGTCCTTCATGGATTCCACCATGAACCCTGCAGATTCCTGTATGTTACGTAGAAACAATTTAATGTCACTTCTATCCATTGTATCCAAATCCTCTAGTAATGTGCCTGACCACTTTACTATGGCTTTAGAAATCCATGCACAGGCAATAGTGGGCCTTAACGCCACTCCTGAAGCAGTGTATATGGATTTGAGCGTAGTGTCAATCTTACGATCAGCCGGTTCTTTTAACGCGGTAGATCCAGGGGGTGGTCTTCAGTATGCCGACAGGGCTGATTTGGGGGTGCCCTGAGTCCCAGTGTGGAACCCCAAAGCGTTAGGGACTTGCTCAATAGAGGTGACCTCGACGCGGTGAGCAAGCCCATATCATTGGCCAATTATATGCTAACAACCTCTTATTATATTATATATTGTAATTTACAGTAATGATTGTATAGTGCATCTGCACCCATTTCTTCCCCTGTACTCCTCAAGGAAGGGAAAAGCAACCAGAACCCTTTAGGGGATCTGTAATTTTTTTCTCCGGATTTTCCCAGGATTTTTCAAATATAGCATTTAATTCTTTAGACGCAGGGAAGGTTAGCGAGGCTTTCTTATTGTCAATGAAGTAAGCCTTCTCAACCTGCTCTGGTGGCATGTCATTAATGTTTAACACAAGTCTAATGGCCTCTATCATGAGCAGCACCCCCTTTGCAAGGGATGCCACTCCCCTCAGCACTTCCTCCCCATCACCGTCTGTAGTATCAGAGTCGGTATCCATGTCATCTTGCATAATCTGGGCAAGTGCACGTTTCTGTGGGAACATACTAGGGGATTTTGCAAAAATAGGAACAGAACATGACCAAACTTCCATAGAGTTCTTTAACACCTGAGTTTCAGTCTCAGTAAGAGCTACCCTGGTAGAGATCTGAGAGATCATCCCCTTAATAGAGGACAACCACTCAGGCTCATTAATTGGGATCTGAGACAAGACATTACATTCCTGTGTACATGGAATGGATTCCTCCTGAGAGGAAACATCCTCTGCAGCATATGACACAGAGTCCCTAGACATGGCTATGTGAGACAACAAACCCCCACATACACACAGGGAAATGTCAGACACAGTTTCCCCCCAAGTATGCCACAGAGAGACACAGAGATTGGAGCCAACCCACACACAGCGCTTTCTGAGGTAGATATGAAACAACTACCTAGCGCTTACTGTGTACCTTAATAGACTACACAGTATTTACACAGCCCCCCCCCCCCCTTCTACAAACCCCTGGTACCACACAGGATAGCTGGATTTGCTTGGAGGGACAGCTCTCCCTGTCAGGGTCTCTGTATAGGATCTGCAGGCAGGAAAATGGAGCTGAACACTGCTGGGTCTGCTTTGAGGAGAAGCTCCGCCCCCTGAACATGGCGCTGCCTCCCGCTCTTCAATTCTTTATACTGGCCTGAGGATTTCTGGTGGCAATGTAACCGAGGTCCCTGACAGGCTTGCTGACCAGTGTAGGGTATAGGCGCTGGCTCAGGGTGCCCCTCACAGCGCCGCACTATGTACCACTGTTCCTCCGGAGCGCAGTTAATACTGCGCTCCCACCCTTTTGCTGTCATCTTCACACCAGCTCCCCGCTTGCTATGGGGGCCGGTGACTCACTCGCCACCGGAATCTTCTGGCTCTGTTAGGGGGTGGCGGCATGCTGCGGGAGTGAGCGGTCGCCTGGGGTCAGCCTGTCAGCAGAGATAGTGGCTCAAAACCCCTCAGGGCGGATACTACTCCCCTCCTAAGCACGAAGCAGGGAGGCTGTCTCTTAGAAAAATAATAAAACTAAAGAAGCTCTAGGAGCTCCCCTAGCTGTGACGGCTCCTCCGGGCACATTTTCTAAACTGAGTCTGGTAGGAGGGGCATAGAGGGAGGAGCCAGCCCACACTCTCAAACTCTTAAAGTGCCAGTGGCTCCTAGTGGACCCATCTATACCCCATGGTACTAATGTGGACCCCAGCATCCTCTAGGACGTAAGGGAAATTTGGTTAGTTTTAATCAGAGATGAGCGTAAAAGTTAGGCCATAGACTTTTTACTCTAGAGTTTGGGCAATAAAAATTGTTAGAATAATGCAAATAACATATTTAAACATTTTCTTCATATACTTTATACAGCCTAAACTCTGGCACAAACGTTAGTATGACAGGAAAGGCACTGCCTCACCCCACCGCACGTCGCTGGCGCCCAGTATCCTCTACGGACTACGAGAAAAGGATTTACCGGTAGGTAATTAAAATCCTATTTTCTCTTACGTCCTAGAGGATACTGGGGTCCACATTAGTACCATGGGGAAGTACCAAAGCTCCCAAACCGGGTGGGAGAGTGCGGAGGTTCCTGCAGAACTGATTGACCAAACTGAAGGTCATAAGAGGCCAAAGTATCGACTTGTAAAACTTAGCAAACGTGTTCGAAACTGACCAAATAGCTGCTCGGCAGAGCTGTAGAGCCGAGACACCCCGGGCAGCCGCCCAGGAAGAACCCACTGACCTAGTAGAGTGGGCCTGTACTTTAGGAACCGGCAATCCTGCCGTAGAATAAGCCTGCTGGATAGTAAGCCTGATCCAGCGAGCAATAGACTGCTTTGAAGCAGGACACCCAATTTTCTTGGGATCATAGAGAACAAACAGCGAGTCAGATTTCCTGTGACGAGCTTTACGCTTCTCATAGATCTTCAAAGCCCTCACAACATCCAAGGACCCTGAGGTAGCAGAGGTGTCAGTAATCACCGGAACCACAATAGGTTGGTTGATATGAAACGCAGACACCACCTTAGGAAGAAACTGCTGACGAGTTCTGAGTTCAGCTCTATCTTCATGAAAAATCAAAAAGGGGCTCTTGTGAGACAACGCCCCCAGTTCCGACACACGCCTTGCTGAAAACAAGGCCAACAGTGTAACAGTCTTCCATGTAAGAAACTTAACGTCAACTTCCTGTAAAGGCTCAAACCATTTTGATTGTAAAAGCTGCAACACCACCTTGAGATCCCAAGGTGGGAGGCACAAAGGGCGGTTGGATGTGTAGAACACCTTTCAAGAACTTCTGAACCTCAGGGAGGGAAGCCAATTGTTTCTGGAAGAAAATGGATAAGGCCGAAATCTGGACTTTTAAGGAGCCCAAACGTAGGCCCACATCCACCCCTGACTGTAGAAAAAGGAGAAAACGTCCCAGTTGAAATTCCACTGCAGGAAATTTCCTGTTTTCACACCATGAAACATATTTTTTCCAAATACGGTGGTAATGCTTAGACATCACCCCTTTCCTGGCCTGGATCAGGGTAGGAATAATCTTGTCCGGGATCCCCTTCCGGGCTAAAATCTGATGCTCAACCTCCATGCCGTCAAACGTAGCCGTGGTAAGTCTTCATAAACGAACGGCCCCTGTTGTAGTAGATCCTCGCGAAGAGGCAGAGGCCACGGGTCCTCTAGGAGCATCTCCAGTAGATCCGCGTACCAGGCCCTTCTTGGCCAGTCCGGAGCTTTGAAAATGGCTTGCACCTTTCCCTTTTTTATTCTTTTGAGAATTCTTGGGATCAGTGGAAGACGTGGAAACACGTAAACCATCTGGTAAACCCATGGAGTCACCAGAGCATCTACCGCCACTGCTTGTGGGTCACTCGACCTGGAACAATACCGCATGAGCTTCTGGTTGAGACGAGAGGCCATCATGTCTATTTGTGGAATTCCCCACCGATATGTCAAGGACTCGAACACCTGCGGGTTGAGGCCCCACTCTCCTGGGAGGAGGTCGTGTCTGCTGAGGAAGTCCGCTTCCCAGTTGTCTACACCCGGAATGAAGAGAAGATTGCCGACAGTGCCACCGTGTGTCTTTCTGCCCAGAGGAGAATCCTTGTTACCTCTGACATAGCTGCTCTGCTCTTTGTTCCACCCTGTCGGTTTATGTATGTTACTGCCGTCACATTGTCCGAATGAACTTGAATAGCACGATCTTGAAATAGATGCGATGCCTGTAGAAGGCCGTTGTATATGGCCCTTAGCTCCAGACTGTTGGAAGGATGGTTTCCTGAGTTGACCATTTTCCTTGGAACTGTTCCCCCTAGGTGTCAGCTCCCCAACCTCTTAGGCTTGCGTCCATGGTTAGCAGAATCCAATTTTGATTCCCGAACCTTTGACCCTTGGTAGGTGAGAAGTCTGAAGCCACCACAGAAGAGAAATCCTGGCTTTTGGCGACAGACGAATCCTCTGGTGCATGTGAAGATGCGATATGGGCCATTTGTCCAACAGATCCAGCTGGAAGGGCCTTGCATGAAACCTTCCGTTTTGCAGAGCCTCGTAAGAGGCTACCATCTTCCCCAGAAGGCAAATGCATAGATGTACCGAGATCCGGGCTGGTTTCAGAACATCCCGCACCATTGACTGGATTACCAATGCCTTTTCCAACGGAAGGAATACCTTCTGTTCCTCCGTATCCAGTATCATCCCCAGAAATGGAAGCCGTCGTGTTGGTTCCAGGTGGGATTTTTGTATGTTCAGAATCCACCCATGATCCTGGAGTAGTCGGGTTGAGAGGGCAATGCTGTCCAACAACCTCTTCCTGGATGGTGCTTTTATCAACAGGTCGTATTATGTTCACTCCCTGTTTGCGGAGGAGAAACATCATCTCTGCCATTACCTTGGTGAACACCCTCGTGCCGTGGGGAGGCCAAATGGCAGGGCCTGGAACTGGTAGTGAAAGTCCTGCATTGCAAACCGCAGATAAGCCTGATGAGGCGGACAAATCGGAATATGAAGTTACGCATCCTTGATGTCCAGAGACACCAGAAATTCCCCTTCCTCCAGACCTGAGATCACCGCTCTCAGAGATTCCATCTTGAACTTGAACACCCTTAAGTATGGGTTCAATGACTTGAGGTTTAAAATGGGCCTCACCGAACCATCCGGTTTCGGTACCACAAACAGGTTGGAGTAATAACCCTTGTTTTGTAGGTGAAGTGGAACTAGGACAATGACCTGAGTTTGTACCAGTTTTTGAATTGCTGCCTGCAAAGTCATACCTGCTTCTGGAGAAGCTGGTAAGCCTGAATTGAAGAATCTGTGAGGTGGGAGTTCCTGAAACTCCAGTCTGTATCCCTGGACGATAAGGTCTTTGACCCTGGGATCCTGGCAAGATGTTGCCCAAATGAGGCTGAAATAACGTAACCAAGTTCCCACCTGCCTGTCTTCCAGGCAGTGCGGTCCACCGTCATGCTGAAGGTTTTGAGGACGCAGACCCGGAGGTCTGTTCCTGAGAACCTGCAGCAGCTAGTTTTCTGGATTTACCTTTATTGCTTTTGAAGGCTGTAGAAGAACCTTTGGGTCTGCCTTTAAACTTTGCTGTCCAAAAGGACTGCACAATTGGAGCAGAGTAGGTTTTCCTTGCTAGGGGTGCTGCGGAGGGAAGCTATGTAGACTTACCCGCCGAAGCCTTGCATATCCACGCATCCAATTCATCTCCAAAAAGGGCCTCACCTTTGAACGGTAGGCCTTCCACGCCTTTTCTGGAATCCACATCCTCAGTCCATTATGCAGTCAAAAGCCCCTGCGTGCTGAGACTGCCATTGCAGTTGTGCGTGCGTTAAGCAAACCAATTTCCTTTATGGCCTCCACCATAAAGTTTGCAAAGTCTTGAATATGCTGTAGAAGCAAAATAATCTCCCCCCGGGGTAAGGAATCTAACCCATCTATTAGATTACCAGACCATTTTGCAATGGCCCTAGTGATCCATGTACAAGCAATAGTAGGTCGCTGGGCCACCCACGCAGCTGTGTATAAGGATTTGAGAGTGGTTTCAATCTTGCGGTCAGCCGTGTCCTTTAAGGATGCTGCCCCAGGAACGGGTAAGACTATCTTACATGACAACCTAAAGACCGATGCGTCCACAACCGGTGGGTTTTCCCATTTCTTCCTATCTTCCAGAGGAAAGGGTAAGGAAGCAATCGATCTCTTAGTGATCTGAAACTTTTTGTCAGGAGTTGCCCAAGTTTCCTCAAATAAAGCATTCAATTCCTTTGATGCTGGGAATGTAGCAGAAGATTTCTTTTTTACATTATAATAAGACTCCTCTTCTACCTCCGCCACTTTGTAAGGAATGTGCAGGACATCCCTAATAGCTTCTATCAGGGCCTGTATTCCTTGTGACAGGGCTGCATCCCCCTCACTAGCGTCCACCTCACCCTACTCTGCATCTGATGTATCGTCATCAGTATCAGCCTGCATGATTTGGGCCAGAGTACGCTTTTGCGGGCAAATTGTAAGGGTCTGAGGCGCCACTATGGGGACTGGATCTCTATTTATGAGGTCAGCCATAGACTGTCTTAAGTATTGTGTCTCTTTTTCATTCTGGGCTAATTCTGTAGAAATATTTTATATCATCCCCTTGATGGAATCGAACGATGGGGGTTCTGACCCACTAGCCTGAGAATGGGAACTACCTTGTGTACATGGTAGTGAATCACCTGGAGAGGACAGGCACTCTGCTGTGCATGAAACACAGTCCCTGGACATTGTAACGTGAAGGAACCCACATACACACACACACACACACACACACACACACACACAAGGTGAAAACACAGTTTTAACCCACACAGAGTCCCCAGGGAGACACAGAGAAAAAGGAGCCAGCCACACTGCGCCCTTATAGCCAAGTAAAACTCAGCTGGGTCGCCACACTAAGTCCCTTAATAGGGCTCAGTATACTAATACACCCGCCCCCTATTTATGACCCCCTGGTACCGTTGAGGAGCACATGAGGGGAGATTCAAATTTTGAAAAGTTGGTTGGGTATCTGTTTTCTCCTGTCTATTAGATAGGAAAAAACAGACTCCCAACTGATTTTTCAAACATTTGAATCTCCCCCATTGAGTCAATGGAGAGGGGCTGCGCTTCCCTGCGACGCTGCCAGTGTAAGCTGCAGAGGAAAAATGGCGCTGGTGAGCTGGATCCACTCATAGTGAAGCCCGCCCCCATAATGGCGCACTTCTTCAAGGTTTTTTATCCTGGCCTGAGGTCTTAAATGTGCTTAACTTAGGGTTAGAACCCGTGTTAAGGCAGTAGCCAGCATGGGTAAGCATTGTGGGGGGTTCAGCGCCTGCCTCATGGTGGGACACACCAGCCGCATGTCCTCTGAGCCTCACGGAGCGCAGCCTGCATGCCAGCGCTGCGCTCCTACACTGAAGCTGCCATTCTTACCAGTGACCCGCTAACCGGGATACCGGCGTTGTACTCAACACTTCTTCTGTCTCTGTTAGGGGTGGCGGCGTGCTGCGGGAGGGTACGCTGTGCCGTGGTGGGGCTTGTGAATGACTCCCTCAGGAGCTCAGTGTCCTGTTAGCAGATAAACAGGACCATTAACTCTTAAAGGAAGTTGGGCCGTTCTCTCCCCTAAGTCCCACGAAGAAGAAAGTCAGGTGCCAGCCTGAGCTGCCTGAAAATAACAAATTAGAAAATAAATGCAGAAAACTCTTTAGGAGCTTCCCCGAGCGTGACCGGCTCCTCCGGGCACATATTCTAAACTGAATCTGGTAGGAGGGGCATAGAGGGAGCAGCCAGTGCACACTATTGATTTCTTAAAGTGGCCAAGGCTCCCAGTGGATCTGTCTATACCCCATGGTCCTAATGTGGACCCCAGTATCCTCTAGGACGTAAGAGAAAGCAGTGATAACTGCAAGGTGATAACACTCCAGTCAATCATTATGGATTTGAAAAATGACAGGAGTGGATTGGCTGGTGCGTTATCACCTTGCACTTATTACTGCTTCATCACCTCTTTATCCCTTCTCCAGGCTTAATAAGTCTGTCCCAGGGTCTGAGTTTTCTGGAGGTCCGGGATGCCAGACAGTGTCTGAGCCCCATGCCTTGTAAATGATTGCCGCTTCAAATAAACCTCTGAGATTTGTCGGTAAACTCAGACCCTATTACATATGCCCCAACATGTTTCAGGCTTCTATTGTAACTGACAAAGGCCGAATCTGCATCTCATTCGATATTTATCCTTCAACTTCAGTCATTATGAAAATTTACTGCCACTCGCTCAAATCATTCTCACAAAATCAACTCACAAATATAAAAGAGCTAAAAAATGGGAGAAGGAAATTACAAGGTGGCACCAAAGACCTTATATAACCCCCAAGGACAGGGATGTACAGTGCATCCGGAAAGTATTCACAGCGCTTCACTATTTCCACATTTTGTTATGTTACAGCCTTAATCCAAACTGGAATAAATTAATTTTTTCCCTCAACATTCTACACACATAGGCCCTCATTACGAGTTGATTGCTCGCTAGCTGCAGTGCAAACGCTAAGCCGCCGCCCTCTGGGAGTGTATCTTAGCTTAGCAGAAGTGCGAACTAAACATTAGCAGAACTGCACAGGAAAAATTTCATGCCGTTTCTGAGTAGCTCCAGACCTACTCCTATCTTGCGATGACTGCAGTCTGTTTAGTTCCTGGTTTGACGTCACAAACACGCCCCGCGTTCGGCCAGCCACTCCTGCGTTTTTGCCTGGCACGCCTAGCACACTCCCTGAAAACGCAGAGTTGCCGCCCAGAAACACCCACTTCCTGTCAATCATACTACGAACACTCGAGCGACTGAAAAACGTCGCTCGAGCTTGGGTAAAACTACAAAGTTTTGTGTGAAAGTACTTAGCGCATGCTAATGATTGTGGATGATCTAGTGTTTGTACTTGGCTGACATGTAGGATTGAGGGAATGGTGATTGGCAAATAGGGGGGGGGGGTAATAAAAAAAAAATAAGATTTTAAACCTACCGGTAAATCTTTTTCTCCTAGTCCGTAGAGGATGCTGGGGACTCCGTAAGGACCATGGGGAATAGACGGGCTCCGCAGGAGACATGGGCACTAAAAAGAACTTTAGATATGGGTGTGCACTGGCTCCTCCCTCTATGCCCCTCCTCCAGACCTCATTAAGAGAAACTGTGCCCAGAGGAGACGGACAGTACGAGGAAAGGATTTTTGTTAATCTAAGGGCAAGATTCATACCAGCCCACACCATCCACACCGTATAACCTGGAATATTCGAACCAGTTAACAGTATGAAACAAAACAGTATCAGCCCGAGACTGATCAAAACCTGTAACATAACCCTTATGTAAGCAAAAACTATATACAAGTCTTGCAGATGTAGTCCGCACTGGGATGGGCGCCCAGCATCCTCTACGGACTAGGAGAAAAAGATTTACCGGTAGGTTTAAAATCTTATTTTCTCTTACGTCCTAGAGGATGCTGGGGACTCCATAAGGACCATGGGGATTATACCAAAGCTCCAAAACGGGCGGGAGAGTGCGGATGACTCTGCAGCACCGATTGAGCAAACATGAGGTCCTCATCAGCCAGGGTATCAAAATTGTAGAACTTTGCAAAGGTGTTTGAACCCGACCAAGTAGCAGCTCGGCACAGCTGTAATGCCGAGACCCCTCGGGCAGCCGCCCAAGAAGAGCCCACCTTCCTAGTGGAATGGGCCTTTACCGAATTTGGTAACGGCAATCCAGCCGTAGAATGAGCTTGCTGAATCGTGGTACAGATCCATCGAGCAATAGTCTGCTTCGAAGCAGGAGCGCCAACCTTGTCGGCTGCATACAGGACAAACAGTGCCTCTGTTTTCCTAACCCGAGCCGTTCTGGCCACATAAATTTTCAATGCCCTGACCACATCAAGGGACTCGAAATCCTCCAAGTCCCGCGTAGCCACAGGCACCACAATAGGTTGGTTCATATGAAAAGATGAAACCACCTTGGGCAAAAATTGAGGACGAGTCCTTAATTCCGCTCTATCCACATGGAAAATCAGATAGGGGCTTTTGTGAGATAAAGCCGCTAACTCCGACACTCGCCTAGCCGATGCCAAGGCCAACAACATTACCACTTTCCAAGTGAGATACTTTAATTCCACCGTTATAAGTGGTTCAAACCAGTGAGACTTAAGGAACCGCAACACCACGTTAAGGTCCCAGGGTGCCACTGGAGGTACAAAAGGAGGCTGGATATGCAGCACTCCCTTCACAAAAGTCTGTACTTCTGGGAGAGAAAAAAATTCCTTCTGAAAGAAAATGGATAGGGCCGAAATCTGAACCTTAATGGAGCCTAATTGTAGGCCCAAATTCACTCCAGTCTGTAGGAAGTGAAGGAAACGGCCCAGATGGAATTCTTCCGGAGGAGCATTCCTGGACTCACACCAAGATACATACTTCCGCCATATCCGGTGATAATGTTTTGCTGTCACGTCCTTCCTAGCCTTTATCAGAGTAGGAATGACCTCATCTGGAATGCCCTTTTCCGCTAGGATCCGGCGTTCAACCGCCATGCCGTCAAACGCAACCGCGGTAAGTCTTGGAACAGACAGGGCCCCTGTTGTAACAGGTCCTTTCTGAGAGGAAGAGGCCACGGATCTTCTGTGAGCATTTTCTGCAGATCCGGATACCAGGCCCTTCGCGGCCAATCTGGAACAATGAGAATTGTCTGTACTCCTCTTCTTCTTATGTCTGTAGTTTCTTGTTGAGGCGTGACGCCATCATGTCTATCTGAGGCAGTCCCCACTGACTTTCAATCTCTGCGAAGACTTCCTGATGAAGTCCCCACTCTCCTGGCTGTAGATCGTGTCTGCTGAGGAAGTCTGCTTCCCAGTTGTCCACTCCCAGAATGAAAACTGCTGTCAGAGCGCTTACATGATTTTCCGCCCAGCGAAGAATCCTGGTGGCTTCTGCCATTGCCACTCTGCTCTTTGTTCCGCCTTGGCAGTTTACATGAGCCACTGTGGTGATGTTGTCTGACTGAATCAGAACCGGTAGGTCGCGAAGCAAATTCTCCGCTTGACGGGCGTTGTATATGGCCCTCAACTCCAGGACGTTGATGTGAAGACAAGCCTCCTGGCTTGACCAGAGACCATGGAAGTTTCTTCCCTGTGTGACTGCTCCCCAACCTCGGAGGCTCGCGTCCGTGGTTACCAGAACCCAGTCCTGAATGCTGAACCTGCGACCCTCTAGAAGGTGAGCACTCTGCAGCCACCACAGGAGAGATACCCTGGCCCTGGGGGACAGGGTGATCATCTGATGAATCTGTAGATGTGACCCGGACCACTTGTCCAGAAGGTCCCATTGGAAAGTCCTCGCATGGAACCTGCCGAAAGGAATGGCCTCGTAAGACGCCACCATCTTTCCCAGAACTCGAGTGCAGTGATGCACTGACACCCTTTTTGGCTGCAATAGGTCCCTGACCAAATTCATGAGTTCTTGGGCCTTTTCTATCGGAAGATAAACCCTTTTCTGGTCCGTATCCAGAATCATGCCCAAGAAAGGCAAACGAGTCGTTGGAACCAACTGTGACTTCGGGATATTGAGAATGCAGCCGTGCTGTTGCAACACCTTCAGGGAAAGTGATACTCTGTTCAGCAACTGCTCTCGTGATCTCGCTTTTATTAGGAGATCGTCCAAGTACGGGATAATTGTGACACCCTGCTTGCGCAGGAGCACCATCATTTCCGCCATTACCTTGGTGAAATTCCTCGGGGTCGTGGAAAGCCCAAACGGCAACGTCTGAAATTGGTAATGACAATCCTGTACCGCAAATCTCAGGTACGCCTGATGAGGTGGATATATGGGAACATGAAGGTATGCATCCTTTATGTCCAGGGACACCATATAATCCCCCCCTTCCAGGCTGGCGATGACCGTTCTGAGCGATTCCATCTTGAACTTGAACCTTTTTAAGTATAGGTTTAAGGATTTTAAATTTTAAATGGGTCTGACCGAACCGTCCGGTTTCGGGACTACAGATGGAGCCATGCTCATCTTGGCTTCTCTGCTGCGCCTAGACACACCAAGATTTATTTGCATAAGCCCTTCATCTATTGTTCTCAGCTGCAATACAATACAGAGAGAACAATACATCAGGGGATTAAGTCATTACAGCGGGGGATGAAGTCCAACTGCCCTGGCTCAGTTAATCCTATTAAAGGCCAAGATGAAGATGGCTCCATCTGTACAAACAGGGTTGAGTAATACCCCATCCCCTGCTGAAGCAGGGGAACTTTGACCACCACTTGTTGAAGACACAATTTTTGAATTGCATTTAAAACTATCTCCCTCTCCGGGGGAGAAGCTGGTAGGGACAATTTGAAAAACCGGCGAGGAGGCACCTGTTCGAATTCCAGCTTGTAACCCTGGGAAACAATTTCTATTGCCCAGGGATCCACCTGTGAGTGAACCCAGATGTGGCTGAAAAGTCGAAGACGTGCCCCCATTGGGGCGGACTCCCTCAGCGGAGCCCCAGCATCATGCAGTGGATTTTGTAGAGGCCGGGGAGGACTTCTGCTCCTGGGAACTAGCTATGGTTGGCAGCTTTTTCCCCTTGCCCTTACCTCTGGCAAGAAAGGACGATCCCCGTACTCTCTTGGGTTTATACGACCGAAAGGACTGCATCTGATAATGTGGCGTTTTCTTAGGCTGTGAGGAAACATAAGGCAAAAAAAGCTGATTTACCTGCCGTAGCTGTGGAGACTAGGTCCGAGAGACCTTCCCCAAACAATTCCTCACCCTTGTAAGGTAAAACCTCCATATGCCTCTTCGAGTCGGCATCACCCATCCATTGTCGGGTCCATAGGGCTCGTCTAGCAGAAATCGCCATAGCGTTGGCTCTGGAACCCAGTAGGCCAATGTCTCTCTGAGCATCTCTCATATAGAGGACGGCATCTTTAATATGACCCAGGGTCAATAAAATGGTTTCCTTATCCAGCGTATCTATATCAGCAGATAAGGTATCTGTCCACGCTGCTACAGCGCTACAAACCCAAGCCGACGCTATCGCCGGTCTGAGTAAGGTACCAGAATGTGTGTAAATTGATTTCAAGGTAGTCTCCTGCCTGCGATCAGCAGGATCCTTGAGGGCTGCCGTATCTTGGGATGGCAGCGCTACCTTTTTGGATAAGCGTGTCAACACTTTGTCCACCCTTGGGGAGGATTCCCACCATATCCTGTCCTTAGCCGGTAAAGGATACGCCATGAGAATCCTTTTGGGAATCTGCAGTTTTTTGTCTGGAGATTCCCAAGCCTTTTCAAATAACTCGTTCAGCTCATGAGATGGGGGAAAGGTTACCTCAGGTTTCTTTTCCTTATACATGCGCACCCTCGTGTCGGGGACAGAGGGGTCATCTGTGATATGCAACACATCCTTTATTGCAATAATCATATAATGAATACTTTTAGCCAATTTTGGCTGCAACTTTGCATCATCGTAGTCGACACTGGAGTCAGAATCCGTGTCGGTATAAGTGTCTACTACTTGGGATAGTGGGCGCTTTTGAGACCCCGAAGGTCCCTGCGACATATTGAAAGGCAGGGCTTTACTCCCTGCACATTCCCTGGACTCTGCTTTGTCCAACCTTTTGTGTAATAAATTCACATTTGCATTTAAAACATTCCACATATCCAACCAGTCAGGTGTCGGCGTTGTTGACGGAGACACCACACTCATTTGCTCCACCTCCTCCCTAGAAGAGCCTTCTGCTTCAGACATGCCTCCACACGCGTACCGACACCCCACACACTCAGGGAATTCTCTAACTGGAGACAGTTCCCCCACCAGGCCCTTTGGAGAGACAGAGAGAGAGAGTATGCCAGCACACACCCAGCGCCAATGACCCTGGACAAAAATATACCCAGATAGCGCTTTTATTTCACATAAATATATCACTGCGACAAATTATGTGCCCCCCCCCTTCTTTAAAACCCTCTGTCACTATGTTCAGCAGGGGAGAGACCGGGGAGCCAGCTTCTCAGCGTGTGCTGTGGATAAAATGGCGCTGAGGATCAAGCTCCGCCCCCTCAGCGGCGGGCTTCGGTCCCGCTTGATTCCGTTTAAAAACTGGCGGGGGATCTAAAATATACAGTGCAGAGCCCATATATGTACTGTTTTTGCCAGATCAGAGGTTTAAATTGCTGCCCAGGGCGCCCCCCCCCCCCCCCCCCCTGCGCCTTGCACCCTTACCGTGCCTTCCGTGTGTGTTATGTGGGAGCAATGGCGCGCAGCGTTACCGCTGCGCTTTACCTCAGTGAAGATCCGAAGTCTTCTGCCTCCTCTGAAGTGTTCTATCTTCTTATACTCACCCGGCTTCTATCTTCCGGCTCTGTGAGGAGGATGGCGGCGCGGTTCCGGGACGAACTGCTAGGAGAGACCTGCGTTCCGACTCCCTCTGGAGCTAATGGTGTCCAGTAGCCTAAGAAGCAGAGCCTAGCATTTAAGTAGGTCTGCTTCTCTCCCCTCAGTCCCTCGATGCAGGGAGTCTGTTGCCAGCAGTGCTCCCTGAAAATAAAAAACCTAACAAAATTCTTTCTTTCAGAGAAACTCAGGAGAACTCCCTGTAATGCACCCAGTCTCCTCTGGGCACAGTAACAAACTGAGGTCTGGAGGAGGGGCATAGAGGGAGGAGCCAGTGCACACCCATATCTAAAGTTCTTTTTAGTGCCCATGTCTCCTGCGGAGCCCGTCTATTCCCCATAGTCCTTACGGAGTCCCCAGCATCCTCTAGGACGTAAGAGAAATATATATATTTTTCTAAATAATTATATCGTCTCCCTAATCCTAATGGTCTATGATATCATATTCTCCTAATATTTTTATTTGTTGACTTGTAACTTCCCCCTTGATGCTGGACATTGCACACACTTTGCCATATCTCTGGGGTAGGGGGTTGTTATTGCCATAGCTACACTGTATGCTATGCTACACCACTGGTGCTGGACATGTGATGCCACTCTTACAATTTCTTCCAGGGCCACTTTTCGTTCTCAGTCCACCCCTGATGCTGCAGTACCATCGTCTCCTCTGTACGCCTATGCTCATAATTGACTTCAACTGCAGTAAGTTTTAACATTTTGTTTCTCATGGTCTGAGAATCCTTCAGGTGCATTTTGCCAAACTCCAGGCAGGCTGCCATGTGCTTTTCACTAAGAAGTGGCTTTCGTCTGGCCACTCTACCATACAGGCCTGATTGATGGATTGTTGCAGAGATGGTTGTCCTTCTTGAAGATTCTCCTCCCTCCACAGAGGAATGCTGTAGCTCTGACAGAGTGACCATCGGGTTCTTGGTCACCTCCCTGACTATGGCTCTTCTTCCTGATTGCCCAGTTTAGACAGCCAGACAGCTCTAGGTGATTCCGATTTTTTTCCATTTACGGATGATGGAGGCCACTGTGCTCATTGGGACCTTCAAAGCAGCAGATATTTTTCTGTACCCTTCCACAGATGTGTACCTTGAGACAATTCCTTTGACTTCATGCTTGGTTTGTGCTCAGACATGCACTGCCAAGTGTGGGACCTTATAAAGGGGGTAATTCCAAGTTGATCGCAGCAGGATTTTTGTTAGCAATTGGGCAAAACCATGTGCACTGCAGGGGAGGCAGATATAACATGTGCAGAGAGAGTTAGATTTGGGTGGGGTGTGTTCAATCTGAAATCTAATTTGCAGTGTAAAAATAAAGCAGCCAGTATTTACCCTGCACAGAAATAAAAAAAAAACACCCAAATCTAACTCTTTCTGCACATGTTATATCTGCCCCCCCTGCAGTGCACATGGTTTTTCCCAATTGCTATCAAAAATCCTGCTGCGATCAACTTGAAATTACTCCCATAGACTGGTGTGTGCCTTTCCCAAATCATGTCCAATCAACTGAATTTACCACAGGTGGACTCCAATTAAGCTGTAGGAACATCTCAAGAGTTATCAGTGGAATCAGGATGCGCCTGAGCTCAATTTTGAGCTTCATGGCAAAGGCAGTGAATACTTATGTACATGTGATTTGGGGTGGGTTAGGGTAGAGATACAGTAGGATGAAAATACTTTGCTTGATCAGTCGGGATTCTGGCTGTTTGGATTCCCCTGTCGGTCTTTCAGACAACTGGTGAAATTACAATTGGACTTTAGATGCAAAATACCAATTAAATATTTAAAAAACATTATGGGTCTAATGTTGAGTGAGCACTATGTCATTTGGCATAGTATCTTGCATGTATTCTCTCTGTGCATGTGCAGCGTAGCAAGCACACACATATGCAGTCATGTAGATTTGCATGATTCTGACACTTATGCCTACTTCAGCCTGGATTGGCGGGACAATGTAGTACAGTAAAGATGTGTTTGCAGAATTATAAACACATGCAGGCAGGAAAAGTTGTACTATTTACAGGTGGCCAGGTGCACGTGTAAATAGTGGACCAATGGGGGTCATTCCGACCCGATTGCAAGCTGCAGTTTTTCACAGCAGTGCGATAGGGGTCTGAACTGCGCATGCGCCGTGACCGCAATGCACAGGTGTGCCGCTGCCCGGTGACGGGAAACGCCGGCCAGCGTGGGACCTTACGAATAAAGCGATCGCAGCGGCGATCACAAGGTGATTGACAGCAAGAAGGCGTTTCTGGGTGGCAACTGACCGTTTTCTGGGAGTGCCGTGGAAAACGCAGGCGTGTCCAGGCGTTAGCAGGGCGGGTGTCTGACGTCAGTTCTGGGACCTGACAGGCTGAAATTATCGCAGTGGCTGAGTAAGTTCAGAACTACTCAGAAACTGCACAAAAACTTTTTGCACAGCTCCTCTGCACAAGCGATCGCACACTTGCTATGCTAAAATACACTCCCCAATAGGCGGCGACTATCTGATCGCACGGCTGCAAAAAAACTGCTACCGTGCGATCAACCCGGAATGACCCCCTATGGCCCAAATGTATTAAGCCTTAACAAAAGATCAAGTTGAGATGCATAAGGAGTGATTAATGACCAGCCAATCAGCTCCTAACTGTCATTTTTCAAACACAGCCTGGGACATGGCAGTTAGGAAGCTGGCCATTTATCATTCCTTATGCGTCTCAGCTTTATCTCTTGTTAAGGCTTAATACATTTGGGCTCATGTTGGCTGCCAGCACTACTGTATCTGTGATTTGGGGCACAATTTTGGATGAATATATTGTTTCTTATTCAAAGACAACAGTCTCATCCTCCTGGTCACGGACTGCCAATCCCCCCGCTCACCCCCCACGCCACACACACACACACACACACACACACACACACACACACACACACACACACACACACACACACTCACTCTCTCTCTCTCTCTCTCTCTCTCTCTCTCTCTCTCTCTCTCTCTCTCTCTCTCCTGGTAAGAGAGTAGTCACCTGGGAGGCCCAGATGAGTAGTCTGTCTCAGAAGGGTGTTGTTGGGCTACTCCATAACCCAGCAGGTTCTGTGAGGGGTATGTATGCTGCACAGGGGCAGTTCAACCATAGGACCCACAGGGGAATAGCACCAGTGGGCCAATGTGTCTGGGAGTAGAGCCAGCCCTAGCCAATTTAATGCCCTAGTCAAAAAGTTGTCTGGTGCCCCCTTGCACAGCCGCTAGTTCTGCATCTGACCCACCGACACTCGCGTAGAGGGGCCCACCGGGTGGTTATCCTGTGGGCCAGTTCAACCCTGCATAATGCCACACAGTAATACACATAATTCCTCACAGTAATGCACCTTACACTTATGCCCCACATTAGTAATGCCCATAATACACATAATGCCACACAGTAATGCACCTTACACATATGCCCCACATTAGTAATGCCCATAATACACATAATTCCTCACAGTAATGCACCTTACACTTATGCCCCACAGAAGTAATGCCCATAATACACATAATTCCACACAATAATGCACCTGACACATATACCCCACATTAGTAATGCTAGTAGCTTTTTTTTTTTAAATAAAACTTATGACTACGTTTTGTGAGATGGGGGTGGCAGGATGGGTAGGTGCGCACTTGCGCTTGTACACGTTAAAGAGGCACCAGTACAAGGGATGTGACCTCAAAGGGTATGCCATCCTTTGAAAGCCTCACCCTTTATTTTCGCTTGCTCATTGGAAACAGATAGCAGCAATGTCCAGATACGGCCACACTTGCTGGTTATACAAAAAGACCAGTATCAAACATGTAGCAACTGCCCATTCTCTTCACTGTTCAGTGTGTTTGCTGGTGTCTGTTACTCCCGGCAACTGCATACCCTTTATTTTTATACTGTGCCCTCCAGTCTGACGTGTCCAAAAGTCACGCTGCACTGATGTTTCATATAGAAATAGCACAACGCAACTTCCTGACCACGTTACAGTACTGCATGGCAGGGGAATTTTACGGCATGGACTGACTGAGAAATTAAGTGTGGGGAGAACACTGCCCATGTTATGTCCCTGCAGACACCTGGGGTTTGCATAGGGATAAGGGACACACACAGGATGGCAGGGTTCCCCTCCCCCATGTGCACAAGCAGTATAGGTGATGTCAGATTTATGTGAAGCAGTCTTCAAATATACACATGTGGTATCAAAAGGAGCCATCCAGTAATAACCTTATATAGTCAGTGAAAATGTCACATGTCCAGGAATTGCAGTTACCAGGCTTCTGCTGTCTCTCACAAGTCAGGGGCATTCAAGCATGTCAGAGGGAGTTTAACGAACTTTAAGGGACAGTGTGCATTCTATTTGACAAATGTAAACAGCAGTGTATACAAGTACTGATTGAATATATTTGGAAAGTAACAATTAGTTTGCAGACTGGCCCTCCCAGTATGAGGAACTTTAAGGGACAGTGTGCATTCTATTTGACAAACGTAAACAGCAGTGTACACAAGTACTGATTGAATACATTTGGAAAGTAACAGTTAGTTTGCTGACTGTCCCTCCCGTCATGAGATACTGCAGGGACATGCTTGGATGCCCCTAGACATGCTTGGATGCTCTAGGCAAATGCCTAGCCTGCCTATAGCTAAGGCCGGCTCTGACTGGGAGACTTGTTTTGTTTGTTGACATGCTGCCCTGCCCCCTACATAACAGACAGCCACCGGTACTCATTACACTCACACACTGCATTGTTCCAATTAATTCTGTTATTCCATCTCTGTGTATTGTCTACAGCAGGAATTGCCAACCTCAGTCCTCAAAGCACACGAACAGTGCAGGTTTTAATGATATCATGGCTTCAGCACAGATGGTTAAATCAAAATAACTGAGGTACTAATTAAGTCACCTGTGCTCAAGCATGGATATCACTAGCACCTGGATGGTTAGTGTGCCTTGAGGACCAAGGTTGGGAATGCCTGGTGTACAGTAAAAGCAACTGTTTGTGGATGATCTAGTGTTTGTGCTTGGCTGACATGTAGGATTGAGGGAATGGTGATTGGCATATGGTAGGTGTTATAAGAAAAAATTATATTGTCTCCCTAATCCTAATGGTCTATGATATCATGTTCTCCTAATATTTTTATTTTTTGACTTGTAACTTCCCCCTTGATGCTGGACATTGCACACACTTTGCCATATCTCTGGGCTAGGGGGTTGTTATTGCCATGGCTACACAGTATGCTATGCTACACCTATGGTGCTGGACATGTGAGGCCACTCTTACAATTTCTTTCAGGGACACTTTTCGTTCTCAATCCACCCCTGATGCTGCAGTATCATCGTCTCCTATGTACGCCTATGCTCATAATTGACTTCAACTGCAGTAAGTTTTAACACACCTAAATAGAGGATCCGGTCAGGATCCCGACATTTGGGATCCTGGTAGTTGTAATACTGACACTGCACGGAATACCTACGCCGGGACACAGACATGGGCCCTCATTCCGAGTTGTTCGCTCGCTAGCTGCTTTTAGCAGCATTGCAAATGCTAGGCCGCCGCCCTCTGGAAGTGTATCTTAGCTTAGCAGAATAGCGAACGAAAGATTAGCAGAACTGCTACTAAATAATTTGTTGCAGTTTCTGAGTAGCTCCAGACCTACTCCTAGACTGCGATCACCTCAGTCCATTTAGTTCCTGGTTTGACGTCACAAACACGCCCTGCGTTCGGCCAGCCACTCCCCCATTTCTCCAGCCACTCCTGCGTTTTTACCTAGCAAGCCTGCGTTTTTTAGCACACTCCCTGAAAACGGCCAGTTACCTCCCAGAAACGCCTCTTTCCTGTCAATCACTCACCGATCAGCACAGCAACTGAAAAGCGTCGCTCAGACCTGTGTAAACTGGCTTCGTTTGATGTTAAAATACTTAGCGCATGCGCGCTGCGTACCATGCGCATGCGCATTTTCCACCTAATCGCTGCGTTGCGAAAAACGGCAACGAGCGAACAACTCGGAATAACCACCAGGGATCACAATGCCAGCCATGGGAACCCCAACGCCATGATCCTGAATGTAGGACTGCTGGGACTGCAGAAAGGTAAGTTGGGGACGAGTTTAGGTTTATGCTACGGAGGGGGAGGGGTTTATGGTGACGATGCGGGGAGGGAGGATTTGGGTTAGGCACCACCAGGGAGCAGAGCCGGCCCTAGGCATAGGCAAACTAGGAAAATGCCTAGGGCATTTGGTATGCCTAGGGGCACCAGCAGCTTCTGCTGATTAAAATGATATGCGGCATGCCTATATTCTGTGTGTAGCATTTCGTATGCAGATACAGCCACAGTCGCACACAGTATATAGGCATGCTGCATATCATTTTAATCAGCAGAAGCTGGTTGTGCATCTTAGCCAAACTGCAATGCAAATTAGATGCATTTTCATCAAAAAAAGGTGCCCAACGTTAGCAGAGTTGCCATCTCCTGCTTCATGACATATTGAGGCAAGATATATGAGAACACATCTATATCCAAGCATATGCAGAGGTCACAGTGTTAGCGGTCGTGTGAGTGCTGTGTGTGGGTAGTTTTGTTGTGCAATAGTGTTTGGCATATGTGTAAGGGGCATTATGTGTGTCATTATGTGTGTAAGGGCATTACTAATGTGTGGCATTATGTGTATAAAGGTGCTCTACTGTGTGGTGTTACGTATAGAAAGGGCACTATTGTGTGGTATAATGTGAATAAAGAGCAATATGGTGTGGTGTAATATAAATAAGGGGCACTACTGTGAGGAGTAATGTTTATAAGGTAAAGTGGTACTACTGTGTGATGCAACGTGAATAAGGGAAACTATTGCATGATAAAATATGAATAAAGCTGCAGTACTGTGTGGCGTAATTTTAATTGGGGGTACTATTGTGTGGCCATGCCCCTTCCCAGCAAGAACACGCCCCTTTTTAGGCTGTGAGCTGAATGTGCGCACTGTTTCTATTTAAAATATAGGGGGTAGGAACACCACAATAAGGACTGCTATGTGTGAGGGGTGGTGGTGCTGGGAAAGGGGTGCGGGGTCAGAAGCAGAACAAGTGGTGGTGCTAGGGGGCACCAGTCAAAATCTTGCCTAGGGCATCATATTGGTTAGGGCCGGCTCTGCCAGGGAGGGTTAGGGTTAGACTGCGGAGAGGGGGGGTTAGGCAGCTCCGGAGAGAGTTAGGGTCAGGCTGCGGGTAAGAAGGGTTAGAGTTAGGGAGGTTAGGGATTAGGGGTAGCATAGTTACCTAGTAGGTGTCGGGATCCTGAGTGTCAGGATGCTGCTGTCGGTATTCTGACTGCTGGCATCGCAAGCCTTGGGATCCCGATACCATCCCCTAAATGGGTGATTTTCAACCTTTTTAAAGTTGTGGCACAGTAAACATCATTTTAAAACTGACAAGACATGTAAAAAAAATTTTTAAGGAAATATAATATAAACATATAACAAATATCAACAGTAATAAAACATTTTGGCCCCCCACTGTAATAAAACATATTGGCCTCCGCAGTGATAAAACAAATACATTCACCCCCACTGTAATAAAACACATTGGACCCTACAGTGATAAAACAAATTAGAGATGAGCGGGTTCGGTTCTCCGAGAACCGAACCCCCCCGAACTCCACGTTGTTTACACGGGTCCGAGACAGACTCGGTTCTTCCCGCCTGACTCAGAAAACCCGAACGAGGCAAAACATCATCATCCCGCTGTCGGATTCTCGCGAGATTCGGATTCCATAAAAAGAGCCGCGCACCATTTTCACCCGTGCATTGTAGAGAGAGCGGAGAGGACGTGGCTACGTTCTCTCAGTGGAAAGCTCAATATCAGCTCAATATCAGTGCTCAGTATCAGTGCTGCATTGTGGTGACCAGTACACTACAGTACAATAGTCCAGTGCTGCATCTTGCTGCTCAGTGTCAGTTCTAGTATCCTCATCAGTGCTCAGTATCACTGCTCATTGTCTTGTGCTGCATTGTGGTGACCAGTATACTACAGTACACTAGTCCAGTGCTGCATCTTGCTGCTCAGTGTCAGTTCTAGTATCCTCATCAGTGCTCAGTATCACTGCTCATTGTCTTGTGCTGCATTGTGGTGACCAGTATACTACAGTACAATAGTCCAGTGCTGCATCTTTCTGCTCAGTGTCAGTTCTAGTATCCTCATCAGTGCTCAGTATCACTGCTCATTGTCTTGTGCTACATTGTGGTGACCAGTATTCTACAGTACACTAGTCCAGTGCTGCATCTTGCTGCTCAGTGTCAGTTCTAGTATCCTCATCAGTGCTCAGTATCACTGCTCATTGTCTTGTGCTGCATTGTGGTGACCAGTATACTACAGTACAATAGTCCAGTGCTGCATCTTGCTGCTCAGTGTCAGTTCTAGTATCCTCATCAGTGCTCAGTATCACTGCTCATTGTCTTGTGCTGCATTGTGGTGACCAGTATTCTACAGTACAATAGTCCAGTGCTGCATCTTGCTGCTCAGTGTCAGTTCTAGTATCTTCATCAGTGCTCAGTATCACTGCTCATTGTCTTGTGCTGCATTGTGGTGACCAGTATACTACAGCACAATAGTCCAGTGCTGCATCTTGCTGCTCAGTGTCAGTTCTAGTATCCTCATCAGTGCTCAGTATCACTACTCATTGTCTTGTGCTGCATTGTGGTGACCAGTATACTACAGTACAATAGTCCAATGCTGCATCTTGCTGCTCAGTGTCAGTTCTAGTATCCTCATCAGTGCTCAGTATCACTGCTCATTGTCTTGGGCTGCATTGTGGCGCTCAGTATACTACAGTACATTACTAAGAGGGGGTGATTCAGAGTTGTTAGCTCGCTAGATGCTTTTAGCAGCATTGCACACGCTAAGCCGCCGCCCTCTGGGAGTGTATCTTAGCATAGCAGAATTGCGAACGAAAGATTAGCAGAATTGCGAATAGAAAATTCTTAGCAGTTTCTAAGTAGCTCCAGACTTACTCAGCCATTGCGACCAGCTCAGTCCTTTTCGTTCCTGATTTGACGTCACAAACACACCCAGCGTTTGCCCAACCACTCCCCCGTTTCTCCAGCCACTCCTGCGTTTTGCAACTTGAACGCCTGCGTTTTTCCACACACTCCCATAAAACGTCCAGTTTCTGCCCAGAAACACCCACTTCCTGTCAATCACACTACGATCAGCACAGCGATGAGAAAGCTTTGTTATGCCGTGAGTAAAATACCTATCTTTTGTGTAAAATAACTAAGCGCATGCGCTCTGCGAACCTTGCGCATGCACAGTAAGCGACTAATCGCAGTATAGCGAAAATCGGCAACGAGCGAACAACTCGGAATGACCCCCATAGTCCAGTGTCTTGTGCTGAATCATGCTGCTGTAGGGTGCTGTGTTAGTGTCCTGTCACTGTGCATAGGTCATCATCATTCCAGTCACAGTGGTATCTGGGGGGTGACAATTCCAGAGGGCTTTTGTGCTGCTCACTAATACTAGTACAGTGTCTTGTGCTGCATCGTGCTGCTCAGTGTCAGTTCTCCGTAGTTTCATCAGTGCTCAGTATAATCACTGCTCAGTATAATCAATGCTCAGTAAAATCAGCGCTCAGTATAATCAGTGCTCAGTATAATTAGTGCGCTGTTAGATGTGCGCCCGTTATCTGCCATTAGTGCAGTGGGATTTAGACAATTGATGAAGTTATTGTGTCCCCGGTACCAAATCCCATCTAGATTCCACTTCACTAGGCAGGCGATAGCGAGATTTTGCCAATTAATTCCAGTGATTTATAATTATTAATTACATTGATCTTACCAATTAATTCCAGTGATTTATAATTATTAATTACAGAGATCTTGCCATTTAATTACAGTGATTTGGACGTATAATTCCAGTGATTTTGTCAATTAATTCCAGTAATTTATAATTATTAATTACAGTGATCTTGCCATTTAATTTCAGTGATTTGGACATATAATTCCAGTTGGAATTGTTTGTGTCGCTTGGCTTAGTCATACAGCTACCTCATTGCACCTCTTCTACATCTTTGCATGAGGTGCTGTTTGGGGCCTAGTTTTTGAAAAGTGCCATCCTGTGTGACACTGCCGTAAGAGTCCAGGTGTACTGCTGTATTAGTCCTGGGGTACTGCCGTATAAGTCCACCAATTGCAGATTTTTTTTAAAGTGACTGGAGCGTGCTGGAGATGCTGTCAGTGGACCAAACAATTGCGGCCCACTCTTGACATTCAGCCACTGCGTGACACTACTAGATGGGCCAGGTGGTTGTGTCACTTAGCTTAGGCCTACAGCAACCTCGCTGAACCTTTTTTTCTTCTTTGCATCATGTGCTGTTAGGGGCCTTTTTTTATATCTGCCCTCCTGTTTGACACTGCAGTGCCACTCCTAGATGGGCCAGGTGTTTGTGCCGCCCACTTGGGTCGCTTAGCTTAGTCATCCAGCGACCTCGGTGCAAATTTTAGGACTAAAAATAATATTGTGAGGTGTGAGGTGTTCCGAATAGACTGGAAATGAGTGGAAATTATGGTTATTGAGGTTAATAATACTATAGGATCAAAATTACCCCCAAATTCTATGATTTAAGCTGTTTTTGAGTGTTTTTTTGAAAAAAAACACCCAAATCCAAAACGCACCCGAATCCGACAAAAATTCAAAAGGGAGGTTTTGCCAAAACGCGTTCAAATCCAAAACACAACCGCGGAACCGAATCCAAAACCAAAACACAAAACCCGAAAAATGCCCGCTGCACATCTCTAAAACAAATACATTCACCCCCACTGTAATAAAACACATTGGACCCTACAGTGATAAAACAAATACATTCACCCCCACTGTAATAAAACACATTGTCCCCCGCAGAAATAAAACACATTGGCCCCCACAGAAATAAAACATAGTAATTCCACACACTGTCCCCCACGGTAATTCCACACACTGTCCCCCATAGTAATTCCACACACTGCTCCCCCCTAGTAATAGCACACACTGGGCCCACATAGTAATAGCACACACTGTCCCCACATAGTAATAGCACACACTGTCCCCTACATAGTAATAGTACACACTGTCCCCCACAGTAATAACACATACTGTCCCCCACAGTAATAGCACACACTGTCCCCACATAGTAATAGCACACACTGTCCCCGCATAGTAAGAGCACACACTGTCCCCTACATAGTAATAGTACACACTGTCCCCCACAGTAATAACACATACTGTCCCCCACAGTAATAGCACACACTGTCCCCACATAGTAATAGCACACACTGTCCCCACATAGTAATAGCACACACTGTCCCCACATAGTAATAGCATACACTCTCCCCCACATAGTAATAGCTAGAGATGAGCGGGTTCGGTTTTACTCGGATTTACCTGAATCTCCTTATTGGCTCACGGACGTCACATGTTTTGGTTAGCCAATAAGAAAAATCCAGAAAAAAAGAACTTGCGATAATTCTGGCGTTAAGAACCGAGTAAATCCGAACCCGCTCATCTCTAGTAATAGCACACACTCTCCCCCACATAGTAATAGCACACACTGTCCCCACATAGTAATAGCACACACTTTCCCCCACAGTAATAGCACACACTGTCCCCTACATAGTAATAGCACACACTGTCCCCTACATAGTAATAGCACACACTGTCCCCACATAGTAATAGCACACACTCTCCCCCACATAGTAATAGCACACACTGTCCCCACATAGTAATAGCACACACTCTCCCCCCACATAGTAATAGCACACACTGTCCCCACATAGTAATAGCACACACTTTCCCCCACAGTAATAGCACACACTGTCCCCCACATAGTAATAGCACACACTGTCCCCACATAGTAATAGCACACACTCTCCCCCACATAGTAATAGCACACACTGTCCCCACATAGTAATAGCACACACTCTCCCCCACATAGTAATAGCACACACTGTCCCCACATAGTAATAGCACACACTCTCCCCCACATAGTAATAGCACACACTGTCCCCACATAGTAATAGCACACACTGTCCCCACATAGTAATAGCACACACTCTCCCCCACATAGTAATAGTACACACTCTCCCCCACATAGTAATAGCACACACTGTCCCCACATAGTAATAGCACACACTGTCCCCACATAGTAATAGCACACACTCTCCCCCACATAGTAATAGCACACACTGTCCCCACATAGTAATAGCACACACTCTCCCCCACATAGTAATAGTACACACTCTCCCCCACATAGTAATAGCACACACTGTCCCCACATAGTAATAGCACACACTCTCCCCCACATAGTAATAGCACACACTGTCCCCACATAGTAATAGCACACACTGTCCCCCACATAGTAATAGCACACACTGTCCCCACATAGTAATAGCACACACTCTCCCCCACATAGTAATAGCACACACTGTCCCCACATAGTAATAGCACACACTCTCCCCCACATAGTAATAGCACACACTGTCCCCACATTGTAATTCCACACATTGTAACCCCCCCCCCCCCCCCCCATTAATTCCACAAATTGGCCTCCCACAGCAATCAAATAAGTAAAACAAAAACCACTGGCTCCAACCACAGTATAAAGCTCAACTTTCCCCCTCAGCAATGGAGTAGTGAGGAGCAGCACAGAGCATTCCTTCCTAGCATTGAAGTAGTGAGGAGCAGCACAGAGCATTCCCTCCCAGCACCGGAGCAGTGAGGAGCAGCACAGAACATTCCCTCCCAGCATCAGAGCAGTGAGGAGCAGCACAGAGCATTCCCTCCCAGCACCGGAGCAGTGAGGAGCAGCACAGAGCATTCCCTCCCAGCATCAGAGCAGTGAGGAGCAGCACAGAGCATTCCCTCCCAGCACCGGAGCAGTGAGGAGCAGCACAGAGCATTCCCTCCCAGCACCGGAGCAGTGAGGAGCAGCACAAAGCATTCCCTCCCAGCATCGAAATAGTGAGGAGCAGCACGGTGCATTCCCTCCCAGCATCGGAGCAGTGAGGAGCAGCAGATGGCATTCCCTCCCAGCATCGGAGCAGTGAGGAGCAGCACAGAGCATTCCCTCCCAGCATCGGAGCAGTGAGGAGCAGCACAGAGCATTCCCTCCCAGCATCGACGTAGTGAGGAGCAGCACGGTGCATTCCCTTCCAGCATCGGAGCAGTGAGGAGCAGCACAGAGCATTCCCTCCCAGCATTGGAGCAGTGAGGAGCAGCACAGAGAATTCCCTCCCAGCATTGAAGTAGTGAGGAGCAGCACGGTGCATTCCCTCCCAGCATCGGAGCAGTGAGGAGCAGCACGGAGAATTCCCTCCCAGCATCGAAGTAGTGAGGAGCAGCATAGAGCATTCCCTCCCAGCATCGAAGCAGTGAGGAGGAGCACGGAGAGTTCCCTCCCAGCATCGAAGTAGTGAGGATCAGCACGGAGCATTCCCTCCCAGCATCGGAGCAGTGAGGAGCAGCATGGAGAATTCCCTCCCAGCATCGAAGTAGTGAGGAGCAGCACGGAGCATTCCCTCCCAGCAACGGAGCAGTGATGAGCAGAGCACCACAGAGCAGTTGGCGGGTGGGAGGAGCCACATCTGACAACTGCTTGCGGCACACTAGTGTGTCGCGGCACAGCAGTTGAAAAACGCTGCCCTAAATAGAGCTACCACGGGGGGACCTATACAGTCACAGGTCATCACTTCCCTATAATCAAACATTATCATCCACTAAAGAAACACTACAAAAAAAAAGGACAGCTATGGTGAGCGAAACAAATATTCTTTTTTGTTGTATTTTCTTATATCACTTTCATTATTTAGGTAATAATTACACTTTAAGTTAGTTGTTTTATTAGGATCAAATAATGATCAAGGCATAGCCAGTTACTAAAAGTAACAAATGCAGAGTATTACTAGGCTATACATCTTCAGCAGTAAGCAGAACAACATGTGTTTGTTTAAACAGTTTAGTAATTATACTGTACCCGAGTTTCGTTGTGGTGGTTCAAACACAACTATCGTGTCATCACTTAGGAAATAGGAGATAATGAACTTTCTTTCTTTATCAATTGGGTTGTCGCTGATAAGTTTTGCAACAAACCTAAGAATATTGCTTTCCAGGCCATTCCTGATGAAAGGGAAATGAGAGGGAGGTTATATACCATTCAAAACATGCATAGTACTTGCAAAATAATAATACACCTGATGAGCATGCCAAAAGATGGTAGGTAGGTAGATATGTATACTGGCACATCTAGAGGGGGTTTCTGGTTGCATAGCCCCCCTCTTTCCTTGCAATTAGCTGTTGCACTACTGACAGGACTCAAACACTCAAAATGGAGGTTCCAAGAAAGCAGCAGTGTTAGCAACTCCAACCGCATCTGAATTAGCCCCACTATACGCCAGCAATTATGGCATTCTTGCATACAGTGCTGTATTAGCTGCATATAGGGGGTAATTCTGAGTTGACCGCAGCAGGATTTTTGTTAGCAGTTGGGCAAAACCATGTGCACTGCAGGGGAGGCAGATATAACATGTGCAGAGAGAGTTAGATTTGGGTGGGTTATTTTGTTTCTGTGCAGGGTAAATACTGGCTGCTTTATTTTTACACTGCAATTTAGATTGCAGATTGAACACACCACACCCACATCTAACTCTCTCTGCACATGTTATATCTGCTTCCCCTGCAGTGCACATGGTTTTGCCCAACTGCTAACAAAAATCCTGCTGCGATCAACTCAGAATTACCCCCATAGAGTACTGCACACAGCATAATGAGGAATAGACTTTACACTGCTCAGACAGCCAGTCTGCAAAAGAGGACCGCTGTAATTGTAACGCGGTAAATAAACATTTAAAAACACAGACTGTCATAGGAAATTAGGAACAGATGGTCCTTTGTGTCTCTATTTCCAAAAATCTGGATCCCAAACATATTGCTTTGTTAATTACGTTAATGAATTCCCATATGAGGGCAGTTTATGTGTTTTATAGCCACATGAAGGACACATTGACTGCTTGATATACACAGCATTTACTTTGTGCTGTAAAACAAGTATATCTTTGAGGAAAAGCGCATATTGGCCCTCATTCCGAGTTGTTCGCTCGCTAGCTGCTTTTAGCAGCATTGCACACGCTAAGCCGCCGCCCTCTGGGAGTGTATTTTAGCATAGCAGAATTGCGAACGAAAGATTAGCAGATTTGCGAATAGAAAATTCTTAGAAGTTTCTGAGTAGCTCCAGACTTACTCAGCCATTGCGATCAGTTCAGTCAGTTTCGTTCCTGGTTTGAGGTCACAAACACACCCAGCGTTCGCCCAGACACTCCCCCGTTTCTTCAGACACTCCCGCGTTTTTCCCAGAAACGCCAGCGTTTTTCCACACACTCCCATAAAACGGCCAGTTTCCGCCCAGAAACACCCACTTCCTGTCACTCACACTCCGATCACCAGAACGATGAAAAAATAAGATCTTACTCACCGGTAAATCTATTTCTCGTAGTCCGTAGTGGATGCTGGGACTCCGTAAGGACCATGGGGAATAGCGGCTCCGCAGGAGACTGGGCACAACTAAAGAAAGCTTTAGGACGACCTGGTGTGCACTGGCTCCTCCCACTATGACCCTCCTCCAGACCTCAGTTAGGATACTGTGCCCGGAAGAGCTGACACAATAAGGAAGGATTTTGAATCCCGGGTAAGACTCATACCAGCCACACCAATCACACCGTATAACTCGTGATACTATACCCAGTTAACAGTATGAAATATAACTGAGCCTCTCAACAGATGGCTCAACAATAACCCTTTAGTTAAACAATAACTATATACAAGTATTGCAGACAATCCGCACTTGGGATGGGCGCCCAGCATCCACTACGGACTACGAGAAATAGATTTACCGGTGAGTAAAATCTTATTTTCTCTGACGTCCTAAGTGGATGCTGGGACTCTGTAAGGACCATGGGGATTATACCAAAGCTCCCAAACGGGCGGGAGAGTGCGGATGACTCTGCAGCACCGAATGAGCAAACTCTAGGTCCTCCCCAGCCAGGGTATCAAACTTGTAGAATTTTGCAAATGTGTTTGACCCCGACCAAGTAGCTGCTCGGCAAAGTTGTAAAGCCGAGACCCCTCGGGCAGCCACCCAAAAAGAGCCCACCTTCCTCGTGGAATGGGCTTTCACTGATCTAGGATGCGGCAGTCCAGCCGCAGAATGTGCAAGCTGAATCGTACTACAGATCCAGCGAGCAATTGTCTGCTTTGAAGCAGGAGCACCCAGCTTGTTGGGTGCATACAGGATAAATAGCGAGTCAGTTTTCCTGACACTAGCTGTCCTGGAAACATAAATTTTCAGGGCCCTGACTACGTCCAACAACTTGGAATCCTCCAAGTCTTTAGTAGCCGCAGGCACTACAATAGGTTGGTTCAAATGAAAAGCTGATACCACCTTAGGGAGAAACTGGGGACGAGTCCTCAATTCTGCCCTATCCATATGGAAAATCAGATAAGGGCTTTTACATGACAAAGCCGCCAATTCTGACACACGCCTGGCCGAAGCCAAGGCCAACAGCATGACCACTTTCCACGTGAGATATTTCAAATCCACGGTTTTAAGTGGCTCAAACCAATGCGACTTTAGGAAATACAACACCACGTTGAGATCCCAAGGAGCCACTGGAGGCACAAAAGGGGGCTGAATATGCAGCACTCCCTTAACAAATGTGTGAACTTCAGGCAGTGAAGCCAGTTCTTTCTGGAAGAAAATCGACAGAGCCGAAATCTGGACCTTAATGGAACCCAATTTTAGGCCCATAGTCACCCCTGACTGTAGGAAGTGCAGAAAACGGCCCAGCTGAAATTCCTCCGTTGGGGCCTTCCTGGCCTCACACCACGCAACATATTTTCGCCATATGCGGTGATAATGGTTTGCGGTCACTTCTTTCCTAGCTTTAATCAGCGTAGGGATGACTTCCTCCGGAATGCCCTTTTCCTTCAGGATCCGGCGTTCAACCGCCATGCCGTCAAACGCAGCCGCAGTAAGTCTTGGAACAGACAGGGCCCCTGCTGCAGCAGGTCCTGTCTGAGCGGCAGAGGCCATGGGTCCTCTGAGATCAGTTCTTGAAGTTCCGGGTACCAAGCTCTTCTTGGCCAATCCGGAACAATGAGTATAGTTCTTACTCCTCTTTTTCTCATTATCCTCAGTACCTTGGGTATGAGAGGAAGAGGAGGGAACACATAAACCGACTGGTACACCCACGGTGTCACTAGAGCGTCCACAGCTATTGCCTGAGGGTCTCTCGACCTGGCGCAATATTTTTCTAGCTTTTTGTTTAGGCGGGACGCCATCATGTCCACCTGTGGCCGTTCCCAACGGTTTACAATCAGCTGGAAGACTTCTGGATGAAGTCCCCACTCTCCCGGGTGGAGGTCGTGCCTGCTGAGGAAGTCTGCTTCCCAGTTGTCCACTCCCGGAATGAACACTGCTGACAGTGCTAACACGTGATTTTCCACCCATCGGAGAATCCTTGTTGCTTCTGCCATCGCCATCCTGCTTCTTGTGCCGCCCTGTCGGTTTACATGGGCGACTGCCGTGATGTTGTCTGACTGAATCAGTACCGGCTGGTTTTGAAGCAGGGGTCTTGCCTGACTTAGGGCATTGTAAATGGCCCTCAGTTCCAGAATATTTATGTGTAGGGAAGTCTCCTGACTTGACCATAGTCCCTGGAAGTTTCTTCCCTGTGTGACTGCCCCCCAGCCTCGAAGGCTGGCATCCGTGGTCACCAGGACCCAGTCCTGTATGCCGAATCTGCTGCCTTCTTGAAGATGAGCACTCTGCAGCCACCACAGCAGAGACACCCTGGTCCTTGGAGACAGGGTTATCAGCCGATGCATCTGAAGATGCGATCCGGACCACTTGTCCAACAGGTCCCACTGAAAGGTCCTTGCATGGAACCTGCCGAATGGAATTGCTTCGTAGGAAGCTACTATTTTTCCCAGGACTCGCGTGCAGTGATGCACCGACACCTGTTTTGGTTTCAGGAGGCCTCTGACTAGAGATTACAGCTCCTTGGCTTTCTCCTCCGGGAGAAACACTTTTTTCTGTTCTGTGTCCAGAACCATCCCCAGGAACAGTAGACGTGTCGTAGGGACCAGCTGTGACTTTGGAATATTTAGAATCCAACCGTGCTGTTGTAGCACCTCCCGAGATAGTGCTACCCCGACCAACAACTGCTCCCTGGACCTCGCCTTTATCAGGAGATCGTCCAAGTACGGGATAATTAAAACTCCCTTTTTTCGGAGTAGTATCATCATTTCGGCCATTACCTTGGTAAATACCCTCGGTGCCGTGGACAGACCAAACGGCAACGTCTGGAATTGGTAATGACAATCCTGTACCACAAATCTGAGGTACTCCTGGTGAGGATGGTAAATGGGGACATGCAGGTAAGCATCCCTGATGTCCAGTGATACCATGTAATCCCCCTCGTCCGGCTTGAAATAACCGCCCTGAGCGATTCCATCTTGAACTTAAATTTTTTTATATAAGTGTTCAAGGATTTCAAATTTAAAATGGGTCTCACCGAACCGTCCGGTTTCGGTACCACAAACATTGTGGAATAGTAACCCCGTCCTTGTTGAAGGAGGGGCACCTTGACTATCACCTGCTGGGAATACAGCTTGTGAATTGCCTCTAGCACAGCCTCCCTGTCTGAGGGAGTTGTTGGCAAGGCAGATTTGAGGAAATGGCGAGGGGGAGACGTCTCGAATTCCAGCTTGTACCCCTGAGATACCACTTGAAGAATCCAGGGATCTACCCGTGAGCGAGCCCACTGATTGCTGAAGTTCTTGAGACGGGCCCCCGCCGTACCTGGCTCCGCCTGTGGAGCCCCAGCGTCATGCGGTGGACTTAGAGGAAACGGGGGAGGACTTTTGTTCCTGGGAACTGGCTGTATGCTGCAGCTTTTTCCCTCTACCTCTGCCTCTGGGCAGAAAGGACGCGCCTTGAACCCGCTTGCCTTTTTGGGGCCGAAAGGACTGTACCTGATAATACGGTGCTTTCTTTGGCTGTGAGGGAACATGGGGTAGAAAAGCTGACTTCCCAGCTGTCGCTGTGGAAACGAGGTCTGAGAGACCATCCCCAAACAACTCCTCACCTTTATAAGGCAAAACTTCCATATGCCTTTTAGAATCTGCATCCCCTGTCCACTACCGAGTCCATAACCCTCTCCTGGCAGAAATGGACATTGCACTTATTTTAGATGCCAGCCGGCAAATATCCCTCTGTGCATCTCTCATGTATAAGACTGCGTCTTTTATATGCTCTATGGTTAGCAATACAGTGTCCCTGTCAAGGGTATCAATATTTTCCGACAGGGAATCTGACCACGCAGCTGCAGCACTGCACATCCATGCTGAAGCAATAGCCGGTCTTAAAATAATACCTGAGTGTGTATATACAGACTTCAGGATAGCCTCCTGCTTCCTATCAGCAGGCTCCTTCAGGGCGGCCGTATCCGGAGACGGTAGTGCCACCTTCTTTGACAGGCGTGTGAGCGCTTTATCCACCCTAGGGGATGTTTCCCAACGTGACCTATCCTCTGGCGGGAAAGGGTTCGCCATTAGTAACTTTTTAGAAATTACCAGTTTCTTATCGGGGGAAGCCCACGCTTCTTCACACACCTCATTTAATTCATCAGATGGGGGAAAAACCACTGGTAGTTTTTTCTCTCCAAACATAATACCCTTTTTTGTGGTACCTGGGGTAACATCAGAAATGTGCAACACATTTTTCATTGCCTCAATCATGTAACGTGTGGCCCTATTGGAAGTTACATTAGTCTCATCGTCGTCGACACTGGATTCAGTATCCGTGTCGACATCTGTGTCTGCCATCTGAGGTAGCGGGCGTTTTAGAGCCCCTGATGGCTTTTGAGACAGTTGGGCAGGCACGAGCTGAGAAGCCGGCTGTCCCACATCTGCTATGTCGTCAAACCTTTTATGTAAGGAGTTGACACTTTCACGTAATTCCTTCCACAAGTCCATCCACTCAGGTGTCGGCCCCGCAGGGGGTGACATCACATTTATCGGCATCTGCTCCGCCTCCACATAAGCCTCATCATCAAACATGTCGACACAGCCGTTATGTATACTACTGCGCCTAAATTTAGTGCCCCCATCTCTTTTTTACCCTTTGTAGTCTTGAAACTGCAGGGGAGAGCCTGGGAGCGATCCTTCCAGCGGAGCTGTGAGGGAAAAATGGCGCCAGTGTGCTGAGGGAGATAGCTCCGCCCCTTTTTTGGCGGACTTCTCCCGCTTTTTTATGGATATCTGGCAGGGGTATTTTTCACATATATAGCCTCTAAGACTATATTATGTAAGTTTTATGCCAGCAAGGTGTTTAATATTGCTGATCAGGGCGCCCCCCCCCCCCAGCGCCCTGCACCCATCAGTGACCGGAGTGTGAGGTGTGCATGAGGAGCAATGGCGCACAGCTGCAGTGCTATGCGCTACCTTGTTGAAGACCGAAGTCTTCTGCCGCCGATTTCCAGGACCATCTTCTTGCTTCTGGCTCTGTAAGGGGGACGGCGGCGCGGCTCCGGGACCGGACGACCGAGGCTGGGCCTGTGTTCGATCCCTCTGGAGCTAATGGTGTCCAGTAGCCTAAGAAGCCCAAGCTAGCTGCAAGCAGGTAGGTTCGCTTCTTCTCCCCTTAGTCCCTCGTAGCAGTGAGTCTGTTGCCAGCAGATCTCACTGAAAATAAAAAACCTAAAAGTATACTTTCTTTTCTAGGAGCTCAGGAGAGCCCCTAGTGTGCATCCAGCTCAGCCGGGCACAAGATTCTAACTGAGGTCTGGAGGAGGGTCATAGTGGGAGGAGCCAGTGCACACCAGGTAGTCCTAAAGCTTTCTTTAGTTGTGCCCAGTCTCCTGCGGAGCCGCTATTCCCCATGGTCCTTACGGAGTCCCAGCATCCACTTAGGACGTCAGAGAAATCCTCGTTATGCTGTGAGTAAAATACCTAACTTTTGAGTAAAATAACTAAGCGCATGCACTCTGCGAACCTTGCGCATGCGCAGTAAGCGACTAATCGCAATATAGCGAAACTCGGCAACGAGCGAACAACTCGGAATGAGGGCCAATGTACGTATGTGACATCTTTGCTCTTATTTTGCGATGGTTATGCAGAGGCTGGTGTGTATAGGCACAAGGATAGCGGCTATGTGTATAGGAACAAAGATAGTAGCTGTGTGTATAGGCACAGAGATAGTGGCTGTGTTAACAAGCACAAGGATAGCGGCTGTGTATATAGGAACAAAGATAGTGGCTGTGTGTATAGGCACAAAGATAGCAGCTGTGTTTATAGGCACAAGAATAGCGGCTGTGTGTATAGGCACAAAGATAGCGGCTGTGTGTATAGGCACAAAGATAGCGGCTGTGTATATGGGAACAAAGATAGTGGCTGTGTGTATAAGCACAAGGATAGCGGCTGTGTATATAGGAACAAAGATAGTGGCTGTGTGTATAGGCACAAAGATAGCGGCTGTATGTATAGGCACAAGGATAGCGGCTGTGTGTATAGGCACAAGGATAGTGGCTGTGTACAGGCACAAGGATAGTGGCTGTGTGTACAGGCACAAGTATTGCAACTGTGTATATAGGTACAAAGATAGCGGCTGTATGTATAGGCACAAGGATTGCAACTGTGTATATAGGTACAAATATAGCGGCTGTGTGTATAGGCACAAGGATAGTGGCTTTGTGTATAGGCATAAGGATAGTGGCTGTGTGTATAGGCACAAAGATAGCGGCTGTGTATATAGGAACAAAAATAGTGGCTGTGTGTATAGGCACAAAGATAGCGGCTGTGTGCATAGGCACAAAGATAGCGGTTGTGTGTGCAGGCACAAAGATAGAGGCTGTGTGTATAGGCACAAAGATAGCAGCTGTGTGCATAGGCACAAAGATAGCGGTTGTGTGTACAGGTACAAAGATAGCGGCTATGTGTATAGGCACAAAGATAGTGGCTCTGTGTATAGGCACAAAGATAGCGGAAGTGTGTACAGGCACAAGGATAGTGTCTATGTGTATAGGCATAAGGATAGTGGCTGTGTGTATAGGCACAAGGATAGAGGCTGTGTGTATAGGCACAAAGATAGCGGCTGTGTATATAGGAACAAAAATAGTGGCTGTGTGTATAGGAACAAAGATAGCGGCTGTGTGTATAGGCACAAAGAGCGGCTGTGTGCATAGGCACAAAGATAGCGGTTGTGTGTACAGGCACAAAGATAGAGGCTGTGTGTATAGGCACAAAGATAGTGGCTCTGTGTATAGGCACAAAGATAGCGGAAGTGTGTACAGGCACAAGGATAGTGTCTATGTGTATAGGCATAAGGATAGTGGCTGTGTGTATAGGCACAAGGATAGAGGCTGTGTGTATAGGCACAAAGATAGCGGCTGTGTATATAGAAACAAAAATAGTGGCTGTGTGTATAGGAACAAAGATAGCGGCTGTGTGTATAGGCACAAAGATAGCGGTTGTGTGTACAGGCACAAAGATAGCGGCTGTGTGCATAGGCACAAAGATAGCGGCTGTGTGCATAGGCACAAAGATAGCGGTTGTGTGTACAGGCACAAAGATAGCGGCTGTGTGCATAGGCACAAAGATAGCGGCTGTGTGTACAGGCACAAAGATAGCGGCTGTGTGCATAGGCACAAAGATAGCGGCTGTGTGCATAGGCACAAAGATAGCGGTTGTGTGTACAGGCACAAAGATAGCGGCTGTGTGCATAGGCACAAAGATAGCGGCTGTGTGCATAGGCACAAAGATAGCGGTTGTGTGTACAGGCACAAAGATAGCGGCTGTGTGCATAGGCACAAAGATAGCGGCTGTGTGTACAGGCACAAAGATAGCGGCTGTGTGCATAGGCACAAAGATAGCGGCTGTGTGCATAGGCACAAAGATAGCGGTTGTGTGTACAGGCACAAAGATAGAGGCTGTGTGTACAGGCACAAAGATAGCGGCTGTGTGCATAGGCACAAAGATAGCGGCTGTGTGTACAGGCACAAAGAAAGCGGCTGTGTGCATAGGCACAAAGATAGCGGCTGTGTGCATAGGCACAAAGATAGCGGTTGTGTGTACAGGCACAAAGATAGAGGCTGTGTGTATAGGCACAAAGATAGTGGCTCTGTGTATAGGCACAAAGATAGCGGAAGTGTGTACAGGTACAAGGATAGCGGCTGTGCATATGGGGTCGGTATGTCGTGGACACCTACTTTGCCGGTATTTCGGCGGTGGTTTAGTATCCCTGTCGGGATGCCGGCATCGGTATTTTAACTGCATACCGTGCGTATAGGCGGGGGGGGGGGCTGTGTGTATAGGCACAAAGATAGTGGCTGTGTGTATGGATGCAGGAATCAGCAGGACACTGGGACGATCAGAGTAGTCCAATGTGTGACCAGTTGGAAAAACAGTTACAAAGCAGAAAACAAATACAGGTGCTCATCTTTGATACAAGGCAAAATTAGTGATAGAAACTTTAAGGCATTTCCTTAACTCGCAGGGGACTGTGCACACAGGCTGCTTTCTACAGTCGACTGTCAAAGTGGAATTTCAGTGATAAGTTGTTTGCATGTTGCAGCTGCTCGCTCATGATACAGCAATGGAAATGATAGATTAATCTAAGAACCTCACTTTCTCAGTTTGATTAAGATTAAATAATACAACAATATTATACTTAGAACTGAGGACTGGTACTAATTAGGGGATTAAATGGAAGGGAAACACACACCTGGCTCTTTGCCATGACTTTGCACCAAGGGTCCTGATTCAGAGAAGTAGGCAAATATTGTTGCAGCTGTAAATAAGTGGCTGTGTAGGAATATGCAAATGTAGCAGCCGCCACAATATGTATTAAGACGCCCACTGGAAATGTCTCAGATCCACTACTTGTGCACGAAGACGCAGACATCGGAACCACATCAGTCAATAAACGACCTTCTCGGTAACCTTATGGTCGTGTAGCATGAACATCGGAAGTAAGACGTCGGAGCCATCGTAACTGCATGCAGGATCACAGCCGCAAGCTGTGACATGCCCCCAAAACCACCCTGCCTGTTACTCACTTTACCAATAATATCTTCACTATAACTGTCACGGCAACACCATTGTGGAACATGCTCAGTGCGACTTAAGGTGTGTACACACGGTGAGATATTTTCTTTAGATTTTGACTATATAGTCAAAATCGCAAGAAAAGTTAGTGTAGATCACAAGGTGAAAGTCACCTTGCGATCCCGATTCGATCCCGATGCGCGGTCTCGCCAGGTCGGCATCGCAAGAAAAGATAGACTGTGCAGGCAAGTCAATCCTTGCTAGATCGGTGTACTATCTAGTTCATCGCACATGTCAATGACATCTCACATAAGCCAAAATCTCACATAAGCCAAAATCGTAAGCACACATAGTCCATATCTCAAGAAAAGTTAGTCAAAATCTGTGCTTTCTGGGCTCCAGGGACTTCAAGGGAAATCGCAAGTGAAAATCAGGCATAGCAAGTATCTCACCGTGTGTACACACCCTTAGATGCATGCACAGTTGGACAGAATCGCTCCACCGCGTACAACATCGGCATTGCATCCAGCCCAAAGCTCATAGGATGCACATCATTAGCCACAAAGAGGTCTCATCATCACCGGTGATCATTGCCAAGATTGTACAAAGCACAAAACTGTTGTACTAACACAAAGGGAAACACATACTTTTTATGCCGCCTCTGTCTGTCCTAAATGAACCCCAGAGTCTACTGTCAGATGAGTCAGAAGATAAAGCCCAGTTCAGTCATCTACTACAGTAGGCATATTCTAAACAACATTGTCATTCTATCACTAAAAATGCCTTCGCCATGAGATCTGCCTGACAGAAATAGAGCAGACAAAAGTTTAAAAGAGACAAAAATAATAGTCTTTGTATTATGTTAATATGAAGCATACAGTACTCCTGAAGCCAAACCAGGCCACTTGTACTTGTCAATCAATACATTTTCCACAGCAATGTGAGCCAAACAACTTCACTCAACAAGGTAATTGTATTACAAAGTGGCTGCAAACACCAAAATAAACAACATGAATAATGAATTTATATGTTTGCACTTATTCCCTGATTCATGTTTGTAAGGAAAACAAAAAATAATAGCAAGTGACTTTGGGGCTAATTCAGATCTGATCGCTGCTGTGCGTTTTCGCATAGCGGGCGATCAGGTCTGAACTGCGCATGCACCGCAGTGCGCATGTGCATGCCAAAGATACTATCGCCATCTCAGCCAAGCGATCGCCTCTGCCTGATTGACAGGCAAAGGCGTTCGCTGGGCAGGAGGGGGCGGTCCGGCGGCATTTGGCTGTGCAGGTAGGGAGCTAATTGTCAAGTACAAAAGCATCGCTACTGTGCAATGTTTTTGTACTTGTGCGGGGAGGGTAGGGCCTGACATGCGGGGCGGACTAGCCTTCCTCCCGGGTCTGGGACTCCAGGTCGACAACAAAAAGGTCGACACACCTTAGGTTGATGTCAATTGGTCGACACACCTTAGGTCGACATGGACAAAATGCCGACATGGACAAAAGGTCGACATGGAAAAAGGTCGACATGAGGTTTTTGTGGGTTTTTTTGGTGTTGTTTTCTTCGTAGAGTGACCGGGAACCCCAATTAGTGCACCGCGTCCCCTCGCATGGCTCGCTTCGCTCGCCATGCTTCGTGCCTGGTGCCTTCGCTCAGCTTCGCTCGGCACAGATTACCGTTCCAATCGTAGTCCACGTGGATCGTTAAGTATGAAAAGGTTCCAAAAAATAAAAAAATTGTGAAAAACTCATGTCAACCTTTTTCCATGTTGACCTTGTTCCTATCGACCTTTTGTCCATGTCGACCTTTTGTCCATGTCGACCTAAGGTGTGTCGACCAATTGGCATCGACCTAAGATGTGTCGACATTTTTGTTGTCGACCTGGAGTCCGGATACCCTTCCCCCCCCCCCCACCCCCCCACGATCAACTCTGAATTAGCCCCTTTGTGTCTGGAACAAACCATGTTGCCACGCAAGGGGAGCAAATACATTTATAATGTTTCTGTGCAGGGTAACTACTGGCAGCAAATCAGGAAAGCGCCCGCAGCAGCGGCTCCTGATTGGCTGCTGGACTGCCCATTCTGACTGGCTGGCGGCCAGTGCTACAATTTGAAAGGCCGCCGGCGGGTTCAGGGTGTGTCCATGGCTGCCGCCCGCCTAATATTAAGTAGTATTACTTACACCCACCTTCCATTTACTGCAGTGCTCCCTACAGCCTCCCTCCAGCACCACCGCTGCCTACAGCCACCCTCCAGCGCTGCTCCCTACAGCTTCCCTCCCGCGCCGCTTCCTACACTACATCCACACTCCAGCGCTGCTCCCTACAGTCTTCTCAACTGCCCTCCACTGATCCCAAAAGAGCACACTAATGGGCAAAACGATGATGCACTGCAGGTGGGGCAGATGTAACATGTCCTGAGAGACTTAGATTTGGGTGGGATGTGTTTAACTTTAAACTGAAATCTAAATTGCAGTGTAAAAATAAAGCAGCCAGTATTTACCCTACACAGAAACAATATAACCCACCCAAATCTAAATCTTTCTGCACATGTTATATCTGCCCCATCTGCAGTGCAACATGGTTTTGCCCATTAGTGTGCTTTTTTGGTTTGCTAATAAACGTAAATAACCCCCAAAATTCTTCATATTACATGGATAATAAGTGTCAATATAAGGTTAATGTAGGTATCAGGATATGCTGCATCACAAAAGCTATTCATAGGAAAAACCAAAAGAATAGAAAAAGCATGTTTAAAATGCGAGCTACTGCAAGATGCCATCCACATTGTTTTTAGTGTTTTGAATACAGATCACTGATAAATATGTCAGAAAACAATGCTGCTTTCCGGTCTGGAATACTGATACAGAGCTAAAATAAAAAAGGAAGATGCAGAGGGTGAACAAAAGTGAGAACCTAGAGGATGCCTGCCCAATACCAAGCGTACCAATGCAATAGTAAATTAGTGTCTATTTTCTACACTACTATAAAAGGTCATGCCACTGCACTGATCAGTACTGAGAGCCTACACTCAGTATGATGTGAATTATAGCAGCCGCACTACCTGTCTTTTTCCATAAATTTGATGAAATCCCGCTGTGGTGGTTTTGGCAACAGTCCCAAACAAGAACAAAGAGAATCTTCCTCAGAACCAAAGCCATTGTATGGTGGAATCTGCTTCTCAACTCTTGAAGGTTGGGGAGCCTTGTGCTGAATCGGAGTAAAGTCCTCTGCAAGGCAAAATGTAATGCTTACAAATGAACATCAAACAGTAAAGTAATTCATAAGCCAATGGAGGATGCTGTTATACAACACAATACAAACAATATAATACATTTACCAACAGAGAGCACAAAATATGTTGGAAAACATTTTATTTGGTCCGATTCCCCATAGGTAAGAAAAGAGTGCATACTGGCAATACTGTATTTCTAAGGTGGAGGAGACAGGGAGGAAGACTGGATGGGAGGAATAATGCAGACGGAAGTGTCAAGTGTGTGGCACCAAGGTCGTGGGCATAGAAGACTATAAGGACATAGTGGTGATATTGAAGGTGAGGGGGTTGTAGGGAGTATCTCTGGGCGGAGTGAAGATGATAGGCTGTCCTTATGTAGCATTAGAATATCTACAGTATGTGGAGATAGCAGAGAGACGGGGCGTTTCTAGAGAGGAGAAGGCTCGTGTGAAGGCTCCGTCTGTGCCCCCTCCTCTCTAGCCAGCGGCAGGACTTAGCTCTGGACACTAGGGTCCCTAGGACCCTAGCGCTGTTCTAGAGTCTACAGCGCATGCACAGATCTCCAGTAAAATTACGCTGCAGCCTTTTTCCCTGTGATTTTTCTACAGCACATGCACAAAACACTGGAAAATGGCACTGCACCATTTTTCCAGTGATTTCTGCAGCGCTGCTACTGAGCCGCGGGACTTACGGAGGGTAAGTATTAAAAATAATGGGCACAGGGTGAGTGGTGCGGGCCCCCCTGGACCCCAGGGGCTCGTGTGCACCGCACACACTGCATCCATTATAAATATGCCAGTGCAGAGAGACAATTAGTTACAAAGCAAAGATAGGAAAGGTCAGGGGAAGAAAGGTAGATTTGGGAGTTGAAGTGGTACTGATGTACGAGCCTTCTAGGACCCCAGGAGATGTGGGGAGGTTGGGAGGATGAGACAGAGGTAGAGACACTAACAAGCACTCTAGTGTCATAAAACGCGATTTATGGTAAGAACTTACCTTTGTTAAATCTCTTTCTGCGAGGTACACTGGGCTCCACAAGGATAGACATTGGGGTGTAGAGTAGGATCTTGATCCGAGGCACCAACAGACTCAAAAGCTTTGACTGTTCCCAAGATGCATAGCGCCGCCTTCTCTATAACACCGCCTCCCTGCACAGGAGCTCAGTTTTAAGTTAACCAGCCCAATGCAGTAGCAGGAAAAGAGACGACAAAAGTTAGTAGCCAAATACACCACACTCTCACGACAGGAGAAGTGTCAGCGGCTAATGCCATACCAACCCAAAGAAGCTAAGTGCATCAGGGTGGGCGCCTTGTGGAGCCCAGTGTACCTCGCAGAAAGAGATTCAACAAAGGTAAGTTCTTACCATAAATCTCGTTTTCTGCTGCGGGGTACACTGGGCTCCACAAGGATAGACATTGGGGATGTCCTAAAGCAGTTCCTTATGGGAGGGGACGCACTATAGCGGGCACAAGAACCCGGCGTCCAAAGGAAGCATCCTGGGAAGCGGCAGTATCGAAGGCATAGAACCTTATGAACGTGTTCACTGAGGACCACGTAGCCGCCTTGCACAATTGTTCAAGTGTCGCACCACGGCGGGCCGCCCAAGAAGGTCCAACAGACCGAGTAGAATGGGCCGCAATGTGAGCAGGAGCTGACAACCAGCCCTCACATAAGCATGTGCAATCACCATTCTAATCCATCTGGCCAAAGTCTGCTTGTGAGCAGGCCAGCCACGTTTGTGAAAACCAAACAGAACAAATAGAGAATCAGATTTCCTAATAGAAGCAGTTCTCTTCACATAGATACGGAGAGCCCGTACCACATCCAAAGACCGCTGTTTGGGAGACAAGTGCCGGAACCACAATCTCCTGATTAAGGTGGAACGAAGAAACCACCTTAGGTAAATATCCGGGACGAGTCCTAAGAACCGCCCGGTCACGGTGAAATATCAGATATGGGGAACTACAAAACAAGGCACCCAAATCCGACACTCTTCTAGCGGAGGCAATAGCCAGCAGGAACACCACCTTAAGGGAAAGCCACTTAAGATCAGCTGAACCAAGAGGTTCAAAAGGAGACTCTTGCAACGCCTCCAGAACCACGACAAGTCCCAAGGAGCCACAGGCGGGACGTAAGGAGGTTAAATCTGCAAAACACCCTGAGTGAACGTATGCACATCAGGTAAGGTCACAATTTTTCTCTGAAACCACACCGACAAGGCAGAAATATGAACCTTGAGGGAGGCCAGATGCAGGCCTAAGTCTAGGCCCTCTGAAGAAAAGCCAAAAGTTTGGCTGTACTAAACTTGGAAGCATCATAATCATTAGATGCGCACCAAACAAAGTAAGAATGCCAGACCCTATGGTAAATCCGAGCAGAAGCTGGTTTCCGGGCCCACAACATAGTTTGAATGACCACCTCAGAAAACCCTTTAGCCCTCAAGACAGAAGCTTCAAGAGCCATGCCGTGAAAGACAGCCGGGCCAGGTCCTGGTAGACACAGGGGCCCTGAACGAGGAGGTCTGGGCGTTGTGGAAGTAGAATTGGACGCTCTGACGAGAGGCCCTGAAGGTCTGAGAACCAGTGCCGTCTGGGCCACGCTGGAGCTATGAGAAGCAGGATTCCTCCTTCCTGCTTGAACTTCCGAATTACCCTGGGCAGGAGTGACACCGGAGGGAACACGTACGGCAGCCAAAACTTCCACGGCACCACCAGCGCATCCACGAATGCTGCTTGAGGCATGCCGTGAGACTTCCTTCATTGCCAAGCGGCTTCGAGTGCCGCCTTGATGATTTATGTAAGACACTGTGGTGGCGTTGTCCGACTGTACTTGAACAGGATAGGTCTGAATTAAATGCTGGGCCAGGTTCAATGAGTTGAAGACCGCCCGCAATTCCAGAATGTTGATCGGGAGGAGAGACTCCTCCTTGGCCCACCAACCCTGAAGGGAGTGTTGCTCCAATTTCGCGCCCCAACCTCTTAGGCTGGCATCAGTCGTCAACAGGACCCAGTTGGATATCCAGAAGGGACGGCCCCTGCACAATCGTTGGTCCTGGATCCACCAGTATAGCGACAGACCGACCTCCGGAGTCAATGAGATCATTTAAGACCTGATCCGGTGAGGCAGGCCATCCCACTTAGCCAGAATAAGCCTCTGGAGGGGGCGAGAATGGAATTGAGCATACTCCACCATGTCGAATGCTGACACCATGAGGCCCAGCACCTGCATCGCCGAATGTATCGACACTTGCGGACGAGAGAGGAAGTAACAAATCTTGTCCTGAAGCTTCAGGACTTTCTCCTGAGACAAGAACAACTGCTGGTTGTGAGTGTCCAATAGCGCTCCCAGTTGCACCATGCTCTGAGCACGGACCAGGGAGGAATTCTTCCAGTTGATGAGCCACCCGTGGGCTTGCAGAAACTGGACAGTCAGATCTAGGTGATGTAGGAGAATTTCTGGGAATTTGCCAGGATCAACAAGTCGTCCAGATACGGTAGGATCCTGACCCCTTGACGGCGGAGTACCACCGTCATCACCGCCACAACTTTGGTGAAGACTCGCGGAGCCGTGGTTAAACCAAATATTAACGCCCGAAACTGGTAATTGAGGTTGCCAACCGCAAACCTCAGGTATTGCTGATGCGACACTGCTATAGGAATATGCAGGTAAGCATCCTGTATATCCAGGGAGACCATATAATCCCCAGGTTCCAAGGCCAGAACGATAGAGCGAAGGGTTTCCATACGGAACTTGGAGATTCTCACAAACTTGTTCAATGCCTTGAGGTTGAGAATGGGCCGGGAGGACCCATTCAGTTTTGGGAACAGAAACAGCGGTGAATAGTACCCCTGGCCTCTATGAGCAAGAGGCACCTGTACTACCACTCCTGTGTCCAGGAGGGTCTGTACCACCTAATGAAGAGTCTTTGCCTTTGTCTGGTCCGAAGGGACGTCTGTCAGGCAAAATCGATGAGGGGGACGGTTTTTGAAGGCTATGGCGTAACCTCGAGTGACGAATTCCCGTACCCAGGCATCTGAAGTGGTCTTCAACCATTCCTGGGTATACCGTAGAAGCCGGCCACCCACCCTGGGGTCCCCCAGGGGGAGGCCCGCCCCGTCATGCGGCAGGCTTATCGGTCTTGGAAGCTGGCTGACGGGCAGCCCAGGCTCTTTTGGGCTTTGGCTTACCAGGTTTGGAAGTGCGGGCCTGTTTGTGGTACGCCTGACCTTTTGCTTTACCTGAAGGACGAAAGGGACGAAAGGAAGTACTTTTAGCCTTCGCCACAGAAGGAGCAGTACTTGGCAGACAGGCTGATTTGGCTCCCCGAACAGGATATCTCCCTTAAAAGGGAGTACCTCCAGGGTTTTTATAGAATCCAGATCCACAGACCAGGATCTCAGCCACAATATCCGGCGAGCCAGCACTGACATAGTAGAAGCCTTGGCTGCCAGAACACCGGCATCAGAAGCCGCCTCTTTAATATAGTGAGAAGTTGTGACAATATATGACAAGCATTGTCTAGCATGGTCAGACGAGATTTCAGCTTCCAACTCCTGTGCCCACGCTTCAATAGCTTCTGCAGCCGATGTCGCTGCAATAGTGGGCCTATGCGCAGCACCCGTGAGGGTGTAAATCGCTTTCAGACAACCCTCGACACGTTTATCCGTAGGCTCTTTCAGAGACGTGACGGTAGTGACAGGCAGAGCTGAGGAAACCACCATCCATGCCACATGCGAGTCCACTGGAGGAGGTGTCTCCCAATTTTTAGACAGCTCTGGCGCGAGGGGATAGTGAGCGAGCAGCTTTTTGTGAGTCACGAACTTCTTACCTGTATATTCCCAGGATTCCTGACGTATATCAACCAGGTGATCAGAATGAGGTAAAACTTGTTTAACCACCTTCTGACGCTTGAATCTATCTGGTTTCTTAGGAGGAACGGATGGCTCGGGATCATCCGTAATCTGCAGAATCAACATTATAGCCTCCAATAGATCAGGAACATCCACTTGTGAACTGTGATCCCCATCAGTATTATCAGTATCAGAATCTGTGGGGTCAGTGTAAACGCCGTCCTCATCAGACGAGGTGTCAGTGACAGCAGTGGATTGTGAGGAAGTAATGGCCCGCTTAGAGGACCCTTTGGTCTTAGGCGAGCGAGTGTCAGACTTATTAGTAGTCAGCGACTGGTTCAATTTCTTTAATTGAGCGGACAAGTTATCTGCCAACGGCGGATTAACCGCGGGGACCATATATGGTTGGACCGGCATAGGAGGTCCCATAGGGGGCGTTAGTTTAGTAACTAGCGTATTCAGTAGTGTGGAGAAGGTAGCCCATGGCGGGTCATTCTGGACCCCCGTTGCTACCGTCCCACTGGGGGGCAAGGAACCCCCAGAACCAGAGCCCTCAGCTGCTATATTTTCCTCAAAGGTATCTGCGGCTTCAGCACTACTCCTAGTGTGTTCAGCCCCAGAACCGTTACCCTCATAAGCAGACATGTTATAACTTGCAGTATAAGGTAACACAGTACAATTTCTCAGCAGCACAATACCTGACCCAAACCCCTGCGCAGTGTAGTCAGCACAAACAGGGATTCTGGAGAGATATGGTGACTAAAATCACAGAGAAAAATACAATGAAAGTATATCTTGTGAATATCCTATATTATAATAAACCTGACACACCTAGCCCCCTCAGGTTATAGAATATAGGGATAGCAAGCTGAGTGAGAGACACGAAATGGAAGTCACCCAGCAGGCTAATGCACACACATATAGTCACAGTTTGTACAATGCAGACGTTATGACAAGCAATAATACTGCACTGGACTAGTTCATATATAGCTATGTAATCAATAGATATACCACTGCACAGTAAAGACTGGATATATATCACAGGGTAAATGTACCAAAAAAACCCTGACCAAATGCACTCTTTCTTAACTATCACTGTCTAAACGACATGTAGAATACTTAAGTGTCTTGTAAAGGCACAGCGCTGACTGTCAGGCGGCTTTACAAAGGAGGATTTGCCCAAGCAGTCCCAGGAACAGTGTAGCTGAGAGAAATGGCACCCAAACACTAACTGGGAGTGAGGGAGAGAGAGATATGCAGCTCCAGGGCGGGAACATTTGCTGTAAATGGCGCCCTGGGGCTGGGGGAAGGGCTACAGGTCAAAGCCCATTATCCCCTGCTGGACATAACCACCGGTACTATGGGCTTATAGAAAACGGTTTATAAGAGAAACTGACCTGTACTCGCGCCCTGGTGGTCTAGTGGGGTCGCCTGTACTATCACAGTGTCCACACCAGCGCGCGCGGCACGCCTCCCACCGGCCGTGCCGTATCGCGATAAAGAGCGGGTCCCGCAAACGGGACCCACATACCACCTCCCGAAGCGCAGCCACGCGATCCTGGAGAGCCCCAGCTGTGTGTGTCTAGCATGAAGAAAACCGGAGCCTCCTGCTGTAGTTACCCGGCAACCAGGACACGGGAGTGTACAGCGCCGCTGGGGAGTGATGGAGCTGCAGCAGGGAATGTCTCCTGACATCTAAACTGTGCTGTAGCCCTTGTAGTCTTCACTTTCCTTCAGAAAAAAGCTCTTCTTAGGGCTGCCAGGAGAAGCCCCTCTGTTAAGTGCCTGCTATCTGCAGCACAAACTACAAAACTGAATTCCTGTGCAGGGAGGCGGGGTTATAGAGAAGGCGGTGCTATGCATCTTGGGAACAGTCAAAGCTTTTGAGCCTGTTGGTGCCTCGGATCAAGATCCTACTCTACACCCCAATGTCTATCCTTGTGGAGCCCAGTGGAGCCCGCAGCAGAAAGACCAATAGAGTGATGGGTGTGCGGGAGAAGAGGGTGATCAATAGTCAGAGCTGGCCCTTGGCATAGGCAGTATAGGCAAATGTTTAGGGGCATCTGGAAAAGCCTAGGGACATCTGGCCAGGCTGGACATCTAAGCTCTGCTGCGTCAGCTCCAGATTTCAGAAGTCCCGGCTGACAGATTTGATTGCTGAAGACACACAAGTTGGAGAGATTTGATTGCTGGAGACACACAAGGAGAGACTTGATTGCTGGAGACCCACTGGGGGGGAAAGACTTGATTGCTGGAGACACACAAGGAGAGACTTGATTGCTGTAGACCCACTAGGGGGGAAAGACTTGATTGCTGGAGACACACAAGGGGTAGAGACTTGATGACTGGAGGCACAAGGTGGAGGGAGATTTGATGGCTGAAGACACACAAGAGGGAGCGCTTTGATGGCTGGAACACACAAGGGCGAGAGATTTGATAGCTGGAGACACAAGGGAGAGAAATTTGGTGTCTGGAGACACTTACACAATCTGCCTCCCAGTCACCCACTGTCACAAGGCCATGCCCATTTTGTGGGTCCACACTCCCTTCTCAGCTGTGCACGTGTCGAAGGGTCCCACATTGGGCAGGGGCACCAACCAGAATCTTGCCTAGGTTGGTCAGGGCCGGCCCTGTCAGCAGTGTAGAGAGCAGCAAAGAGGCCCAAGATGATGCCACAGTGCTCATTAGACTTTACTGTCACTAGATCAGTGATTACTTTTGTGAGTACTGTACAGTCACATTTGAATGTTGGGGCTGGAAGCCAGATTGCAGAGAGATAAGAACAGTGATAGGATAAAAAGAAGTTAGGAAGGAATAGGGCCGGGAGATCATGTTGTGAGTACAGTGACTCTGTCTATCGTTACTGGAGAAAATTAATTATAGATGAAATGAGGAGTGTATTAGAAGGTGGGTGGGTATGTGGGAATTGGCTTTAAGAAACATCTTCACAAATGCTGGTGATTTTGTCTTTAGGCTGTGAGGTAGGGAGGGGAGGCATACGGTATTGTACTTTATGAGTAATCAAGTTTTGATTTTTATTGGCAAGCATATCCTAGTAGTTACTTCATTTACATTATGACTATTAATATTTATATAGATTATCATTTTTCTGAATAAATTGTTTCATCATTTGGAATATAGTTCTTCATATATTGATTCTTATTATGGTAGATGGACAAGAATTAAGGCCCAGGAATTTGTTCTATTCCTGTAATATGCAGAAACTAATTATTATTTAGGGCTCAGATTTTTAGTTTAGTGTCCATTGCATTTTAATTTGCAAAAAATGGTTACATATTGCAAATCCCAGCTACCATGATAACTAATAATGGACTTCTATAATGAGCATTGTGGTTTTTTTAAATTTCCGAATACAGTATTAATTCCTGTATTCTTAAAATTCCTAGTTACAGCAAGAAGGTAATTTGTGTGTACTTAGTGATGGCATTTTATATAGGGGTAGATGTATGAAGCAGTGAAGAGAGTGGAGAAGTTGCCTATGGCAACCAATCAGCTGCTTTGTATAGTTTAATAGAATTCACTTGATAAATGTTACTTCAATGCTGATGCTGATGCCATGTTCAACTTCTCCACTGGCTCACTTCTCCACTGTTTTCACTGCTTTATCCCTCATAGAGTGGCCAAACCTCCACCAGCATTATCGTATCTCCATGGGGCACAGTTGACCCTTAAAGTGCCAGAATCCACAACTTTTAAAGATGGCCCTGCGTGTACTTTGCTGGAAGGTGGCACAACATACTTGCTGGGCACATGCAAAGCTGCACTGTAATCTTTGACCAGCAGGACGATTATTACTCATTCTCACACCTGTACTTCACTTGTCACTCATCTGAACTAGAGATGAGCGGGTTCGGTTCCTCGGAATCCGAACCCGCCCGAACTTCATTTTTTTTTACACGGGGCCGAGCGACTCGGATCTTCCCGCCTTGCTCGGTTAACCCGAGCGCGCCCGAACGTCATCATCCCGCTGTCGGATTCTCGCGAGGCTCGGATTCTATCGCGAGACTCGGATTCTATATAAGGAGCCGCGCGTCGCCGCCATTTTCACACGTGCATTGAGATTCATAGGGAGAGGACGTGGCTGGCGTCCTCTCCGTTTTAGAGAAGAGAGTGAGACTAGAGTAGAGAGAGACACAGTAGTAATTTTGGGGAGCATTAGGAGGAGTACTACTACTTGCTGAAGTGATAGATAGATAGTGTGACTGTATAATGTATATCTGACTTGTGGGGGAGACACTGACAGTGGGGAGCAGTTAGAGTCTGAGAGCAGGACTCAGGAGTACATATAACGTACAGTGCACACTTTTGCTGCCAGAGTGCCACACTGCCATTGTGACCACACTGACCACCAGTATAATATATATTGTGATTGTCTGCTTAGGAGTACTACTTGCAAGTTGCTTTCTGAACATCTTTATACGTGTGATTGTATTTTATATGATTTTCAATTCTGACTGTCCAGTGACATAAATAATCAATGATGACATTGATGATATCTTCAAACAGTTTTCACAAACTATTTCACCATGGCCTAACATATCTAACGTAAAATAATTAACTCAGGTTATTAAAATTGGAAAATAAGTGGGTAAAACAAGGGCAGCAGTTTGCTTGGCAGACTACTTTTAGATGAGACTAGGGACTTGTGTAACCAAATGTCTGCATTTGTCCCCTTCTTAATGGTTGTACTAAACACAGCTACTGTATTATGGGCCTAATCATGTTTGTACGCACATCCCTTTGCATACGATGGCTCTGGTGGGCCCAGAAAAGAAGATAGGTGCCCACTGGAGCCATCGCAAACTCAACTGCTACTGCGGACACAAGGCCCGCCATCAAGGGAGGACAGTGGAGACTGCAGTCAGGATCGGGGCCATGCCAGCTGCCTGCCTGTGCACCAGCAGCCTCAGAAGAACAAAGCCACGGTGCTATTCTTACAACAATGCCGGCCGTGAGCCAATCTGAGTTCACAGATCGGCAGCCAATCAGGAACTGCCGTTCACCAGATCCTGATTGGCTGCCGGTCCGTGAGCTCCGATTGGCTCATGGCCAGCTCTGTGGTAAGAATAGCACAGCGGCTCTGTCTCCCCGTGCTGTGGCTGCCTGCCTGTGTGCAGGCAGCTGGCCCTGTCGCTGATCCTCACTGCTGCCTCCTGGGCCCCCGTCAAAATGGAAGTTTGGGGAATGCAGGGGAGGAGGGGGGGGGGGGGGGCAATGCTGCAGTATTTGTGGTGGGAGGGGGGGGGGCTGTCTCATTTATCAGTCCCATAATTTTTGATGGCAGACCTGGCGCACATACACAGACTATACACAATAACGAGGATCACTGACTGCTAGGGAAGCTCTATAGCTACACAGACTGGACACAGGCGCAACGTTTTTGTACACACATGATCACAGCTGATGGCATATACATGCCCCATAAAAATGGCCATGACATGCCTGCGTTTTTGCTGCCACTCCCCGTTACCTACCCCAAACGGTCCCATGCTGTCAATCATTCTGCAATGAAAATCTCAGTGCAATCACAACAACACCTTGGCACGTGTGCAGTGCGATTTTGGCACATGCATAGCCTGCCAATAATAGCCTACAAACATGAATTAGGTGGTATGTGCAGTTCCTGAAAATCTCATGTTAGCCATCACAGAATATTGTATGATTGAACTGCAATATTCACATCAAGGGTTAATAATTTGACATTAAAATGAGATTATTTGAAAAGAATGTCAGTAGTCTGCACTCTACTGCAGCTGCGGGGCTCCAAGAGCCTATCGAGAACAGAGCTGCAGGGTATAGGAAATAAATTTGCTGTGTAATACATTATTTATGCTAATCAGTATTTACAGTAATTGAAAACACAACAAAAGGGAACAGATAACATCAGAATGTGTAAAAGTGCCTAATGGTATGTTTACATACTTTCAGAAAATGTATTACAGGAATAAATGTTAATAGTATGCCCCCTAGTGTTCCTTACCTGAATTACAGGTCTACTACAGTATAATTTAATAATAGATATTTTAAAACCTTTAATCATGTTAAATAAACATTGTATAAATATATTTTCATAGATAACACAATTATATTTTCACATACAATATCTCTTGGAAATAATGACTAATAAATATTTAATGCAAAAATTATTTCATTTAATTATGAAATATTTTAGAATAAACTTTCAAAAATAATATTCTCATAAATAATCAAGAAAATACTGTAATTACTATAATATCAGAGTAAGAACAATGCACTGTTGGTTTCAAATTTGAAAAAAATAATGTAGTTTAGTTGTCTATAATCAATATTAATCTAGTAAGGGGAATTACTGTGTTACATATGGCTTGGGATAAATACGGTTCCAGATTACTGAAGTATCCCACAGTTTTAAAGTGTATCATATCAACGTAATAATTTTGAAACACATAAAGATTCTGTTTCGCATTTGTATTCAGTGACAATGGAGCCTATTTATTAAAGTCTTTTTTACAGTCAATCCTCCAAAAACTGCCATTTTCTGAGGATGTTCACAATATCTAAGTATGGGAGATATTTAACAAAGCGGTACAACAGCAATTATCAGAGATATATACATACATACATACTGTATATGTGGCAGTGCAGTCCCTCTGTTTCTGATCACAGCAACAGTCCCTTTAGCTTTCTGTGGGGACTGCAAAAGGCCCAATATACCACACACTGAAAAGCTTCATCGGTTGTAGTCTATAGGCTATATTTTCACAATTTCCAGAGAGGGATCCTTCAGCTGTGAATGTGAATTCTGTGAGCCAGGTCTGAACCCACCGGTAAAGAAAATACATACGGGTGACCGGCCGACGGCTGTCACTATACCGACAGCAGTATCCCGTCAGCTGGAATCTCCTCGCGGGTTAGCTGTGATCACCACGCTTCGGGCCTGGTGGTGAGCGAGATTATATTCCCACTCAAGTGGTGGCGTGGACCCACCACCCGGTGGGAATAGCAGGCTGCGGTCAGGATTTGGACTGGCGGCATTTCCACGCCTGACGAGGTTCCGGCGTCTGGATCCTGAACGCTGGGATCCCGACAGGCGTTACATTAACCATATCCCCAGTAAAGTGATAGCGCCGCTGACACAATTTGAATCCAGGTTTTAAAAAAGTATATTCATCAGTTGAACAATATAGTTTTGAAGTGTATGTATTGGTGCTAGGTGAATAGTTATTTCACTTTAATAGTTTTTTTGTGCTTGTGTACAATCAACATAAACATTTATTATTTATACTGCATGCACAGGGCCTCATTTGGAAAGTTCAAAACAGCCATGGCACAGTGTAAAATCACTGGCGCTCAGTTTTCCGCCTACAATTCCACGAACATGGATTTGTGGAACAAAACGGCAGAGTATAGATGGAGCCGCGCTCATCTATAGCGGCTCCATCGCAGATGTGCACTCCCGGCGTGACTAGGCGATCCGGTGCCTAGCCGCACTATGGAAATGCACTGAGACGCTCCCATTACAGCAAATGGGGCGCATGTGCATCACGGATGCGCGCTTGGCCCAGGTGCTGCGATGGGCGCGCCCCGGCTCAGACGGAGCCACGATTAGCATGGATCCATCTGTAAGCAGAGAAGCATGAGTGTTGGTGCGGTATTGATTGAGTGCATTCCTTGTTAAGTAGTGACTAAGCACAAACTCATTTTACACCGGTACTGCTGGGAGGTAAGGAGTATTGTTTTCAATTTTATCCCAAATAATCGTTCTCATTTTAGTTAAAGTGCAACTAATGCAAGCTGCACTACACAAGCAATCCCAGCGTTGGCGATGCTGGTACTCAGAATCCCAACACTAGAATCCCTACACAGCTCAGAATACTGAAGCCGGGATCTTGACATCGATCGTAATGTCGGCACCAGAATCCTGACTGTCGGAACCCTGAACATAGGTATGCCGTGGTTGCTTAGGGTTAGGCCGAAGTTGTCATGACTGTGGTTTTTGTGAACCCGGTGTTAGTGAAGTCTGTGCGGGCGACTGGAGGACTATGGCCCTCATTCCGAGTTGATCGCTCGCTAGCTGCTTTTAGCAGCAGTGCAAACTAGAGATGAGCGCCTGAAATTTTTCGGGTTTTGTGTTTTGGTTTTGGGTTCGGTTCCGCGGCCGTGTTTTGGGTTCGAACGCGTTTTGGCAAAACCTCACCTAATTTTTTTTGTCGGATTCGGGTGTGTTTTGGATTCGGGTGTTTTTTTCCAAAAACACTAAAAAACAGCTTAAATCATAGAATTTGGGGGTCATTTTGATCCCAAAGTATTATTAACCTCAAAAACCATAATTTACACTCATTTTCAGTCTATTCTGAATACCTCACACCTCACAATATTATTTTTAGTCCTAAAATTTGCACCGAGGTCGCTGTGTGAGTAAGATAAGCGACCCTAGTGGCCGACACAAACACCGGGCCCATCTAGGAGTGGCACTGCAGTGTCACGCAGGATGTCCCTTCCAAAAAACCCTCCCCAAACAGCACATGACGCAAAGAAAAAAAGAGGCGCAATGAGGTAGCTGTGTGAGTAAGATTAGCGACCCTAGTGGCCGACACAAACACCGGGCCCATCTAGGAGTGGCACTGCAGTGTCACGCAGGATGGCCCTTCCAAAAAACCCTCCCCAAACAGCACATGACGCAAAGAAAAAAAGAGGCGCAATGAGGTAGCTGACTGTGTGAGTAAGATTAGCGACCCTAGTGGCCGACACAAACACCGGGCCCATCTAGGAGTGGCACTGCAGTGTCACGCAGGATGGCCCTTCCAAAAAACCCTCCCCAAACAGCACATGACGCAAAGAAAAAAAGAGGCGCAAAGAGGTAGCTGACTGTGTGAGTAAGATTAGCGACCCTAGTGGCCGACACAAACACCGGGCCCATCTAGGAGTGGCACTGCAGTGTCACACAGGATGTCCCTTCCAAAAAACCCTCCCCAAACAGCACATGACGCAAAGAAAAAAAGAGGCGCAATGAGGTAGCTGTGTGAGTAAGATTAGCGACCCTAGTGGCCGACACAAACACCGGGCCCATCTAGGAGTGGCACTGCAGTGTCACGCAGGATGGCCCTTCCAAAAAACCCTCCCCAAACAGCACATGACGCAAAGAAAAAAAGAGGCGCAATGAGGTAGCTGTGTGAGTAAGATTAGCGACCCTAGTGGCCGACACAAACACCGGGCACATCTAGGAGTGGCACTGCAGTGTCACGCAGGATGTCCCTTCCAAAAAACCCTCCCCAAACAGCACATGACGCAAAGAAAAAAAGAGGCGCAATGAGGTAGCTGACTGTGTGAGTAAGATTAGCGACCCTAGTGGCCGACAAAAACACCGGGCCCATCTAGGAGTGGCACTGCAGTGTCACGCAGGATGTCCCTTCCAAAAAACCCTCCCCAAACAGCACATGACGCAAAGAAAAAAAGAGGCGCAATGAGGTAGCTGACTGTGTGAGTAAGATTAGCGACCCTAGTGGCCGACACAAACACCGGGCCCATCTAGGAGTGGCACTGCAGTGTCACGCAGGATGTCCCTTCCAAAAAACCCTCCCCAAACAGCACATGACGCAAAGAAAAAAAGAGGCGCAATGAGGTAGCTGACTGTGTGAGTAAGATTAGCGACCCTAGTGGCCGACACAAACACCGGGCCCATCTAGGAGTGGCACTGCAGTGTCACGCAGGATGTCCCTTCCAAAAAACCCTCCCCAATCAGCACATGATGCAAAGAAAAAGAAAAGAAAAAAGAGGTGCAAGATGGAATTGTCCTTGGGCCCTCCCACCCACCTTTATGTTGTATAAACAAAACAGGACATGCACACTTTAACCAACCCATCATTTCAGTGACAGGGTCTGCCACACGACTGTGACTGATATGACGGGTTGGTTTGGACCCCCCCCAAAAAAGAAGCAATTAATCTCTCCTTGCACAAACTGGCTCTACAGAGGCAAGATGTCCACCTCATCTTCACCCTCCGATATATCACCGTGTACATCCCCCTCCTCACAGATTATCAATTCGTCCCCACTGGAATCCACCATCTCAGCTCCCTGTGTACTTTGTGGAGGCAATTGCTGCTGGTCAATGTCTCCGCGGAGGAATTGATTATAATTCATTTTAATGAACATCATCTTCTCCACATTTTCTGGATGTAACCTCGTACGCCGATTGCTGACAAGGTGAGCGGCGGCACTAAACACTCTTTCGGAGTACACACTTGTGGGAGGGCAACTTAGGTAGAATAAAGCCAGTTTGTGCAAGGGCCTCCAAATTGCCTCTTTTTCCTGCCAGTATAAGTACGGACTGTGTGACGTGCCTACTTGGATGCGGTCACTCATATAATCCTCCACCATTCTATCAATGTTGAGAGAATCATATGCAGTGACAGTAGACGACATGTCCGTAATCGTTGTCAGGTCCTTCAGTCCGGACCAGATGTCAGCATCAGCAGTCGCTCCAGACTGCCCTGCATCACCGCCAGTGGGTGGGCTCGGAATTCTGAGCCTTTTCCTCGCACCCCCAGTTGCGGGAGAATGTGAAGGAGGAGATGTTGACAGGTCGCGTTCCGCTTGACTTGACAATTTTGTCACCAGCAGGTCTTTGCACCCCAGCAGACCTGTGTCTGCCGGAAAGAGAGATCCAAGGTAGGCTTTAAATCTAGGATCGAGCACGGTGGCCAAAATGTAGTGCTCTGATTTCAACAGATTGACCACCCGTGAATCCTTGTTAAGCGAATTAAGGGCTGCATCCACAAGTCCCACATGCCTAGCGGAATCGCTCCCTTTTAGCTCCTTCTTCAATGCCTCCAGCTTCTTCTGCAAAAGCCTGATGAGGGGAATGACCTGACTCAGGCTGGCAGTGTCTGAACTGACTTCACGTGTGGCAAGTTCAAAGGGCATCAGAACCTTGCACAACGTTGAAATCATTCTCCACTGCACTTGAGACAGGTGCATTCCACCTCCTATATCGTGCTCAATTGTATAGGCTTGAATGGCCTTTTGCTGCTCCTCCAACCTCTGAAGCATATAGAGGGTTGAATTCCACCTCGTTACCACTTCTTGCTTCAGATGATGGCAGGGCAGGTTCAGTAGTTTTTGGTGGTGCTCCAGTCTTCTGTACGTGGTGCCTGTACGCCGAAAGTGTCCCGCAATTTTTCTGGCCACCGACAGCATCTCTTGCACGCCCCTGTCGTTTTTTAAAAAATTCTGCACCACCAAATTCAAGGTATGTGCAAAACATGGGACGTGCTGGAATTTGCCCATATTTAATGCACACACAATATTGCTGGCGTTGTCCGATGCCACAAATCCACAGGAGAGTCCAATTGGGGTAAGCCATTCCGCGATGATCTTCCTCAGTTGCCGTAAGAGGTTTTCAGCTGTGTGCGTATTCTGGAAAGCGGTGATACAAAGCGTAGCCTGCCTAGGAAAGAGTTGGCGTTTGCGAGATGCTGCTACTGGTGCCGCCGCTGCTGTTCTTGCGGCGGGAGTCCATACATCTACCCAGTGGGCTGTCACAGTCATATAGTCCTGACCCTGCCCTGCTCCACTTGTCCACATGTCCGTGGTTAAGTGGACATTGGGTACAACTGCATTTTTTAGGACACTGGTGAGTCTTTTTCTGACGTCCGTGTACATTCTCGGTATCGCCTGCCTAGAGAAGTGGAACCTAGATGGTATTTGGTAACGGGGGCACACTGCCTCAATAAATTGTCTAGTTCCCTGTGAACTAACGGCGGATACCGGACGCACGTCTAACACCAACATAGTTGTCAAGGACTCAGTTATCCGCTTTGCAGTAGGATGACTGCTGTGATATTTCATCTTCCTCGCAAAGGACTGTTGAACAGTCAATTGCTTACTGGAAGTAGTACAAGTGGGCTTACGACTTCCCCTCTGGGATGACCATCGACTCCCAGCGGCAACAACAGCAGCGCCAGCAGCAGTAGGCGTTACACGCAAGGATGCATCGGAGGAATCCCAGGCAGGAGAGGACTCGTCAGAATTGCCAGTGACATGGCCTGCAGGACTATTGGCATTCCTGGGGAAGGAGGAAATTGACACTGAGGGAGTTGGTGGGGTGGTTTGCGTGAGCTTGGTTACAAGAGGAAGGGATTTACTGGTCAGTGGACTGCTTCCGCTGTCACCCAAAGTTTTTGAACTTGTCACTGACTTATTATGAATGCGCTGCAGGTGACGTATAAGGGAGGATGTTCCGAGGTGGTTAACGTCCTTACCCCTACTTATTACAGCTTGACAAAGGGAACACACGGCTTGACACCTGTTGTCCGCATTTCTGGTGAAATACCTCCACACCGAAGAGCTGATTTTTTTGGTATTTTCACCTGGCATGTCAACGGCCATATTCCTCCCACGGACAACAGGTGTCTCCCCGGGTGCCTGACTTAAACAAACCACCTCACCATCAGAATCCTCCTGGTCAATTTCCACCCCAGCGCCAGCAACACCCATATCCTCCTCATCCTGGTGTACTTCAACACTGACATCTTCAATCTGACTATCAGGAACTGGACTGCGGGTGCTCCTTCCAGCACTTGCAGGGGGCGTGCAAATGGTGGAAGGCGCATGCTCTTCACGTCCAGTGTTGGGAAGGTCAGGCATCGCAACCGACACAATTGGACTCTCCTTGTGGATTTGGGATTTCAAAGAACGCACAGTTCTTTGCGGTGCTTTTGCCAGCTTGAGTCTTTTCAGTTTTCTAGCGAGAGGCTGAGTGCTTCCATCCTCATGTGAAGCTGAACCACTAGCCATGAACATAGGCCAGGGCCTCAGCCGTTCCTTGCCACTCCGTGTGGTAAATGGCATATTGGCAAGTTTACGCTTCTCCTCCGACAATTTTATTTTAGGTTTTGGAGTCCTTTTTTTACTGATATTTGGTGTTTTGGTTTTGACATGCTCTGTACTATGCCATTGGGCATCGGCCTTGGCAGACGACGTTGCTGGCATTTCATCGTCTCGGCCATGACTAGTGGCAGCAGCTTCAGCACGAGGTGGAAGTGGATCTTGATCTTTCCCTAATTTTGGAACCTCAACATTTTTGTTCTCCATATTTTAATAGGCACAACTAAAAGGCACCTCAGGTAAACAATGGAGATGGATGGATTGGATACTAGTATACAATTATGGACGGGCTGCCGAGTGCCGACACAGAGGTAGCCACAGCCGTGAACTACCGCACTGTACTGTGTCTGCTGCTAATATAAAGACTGGTTGATAAAGAGATAGTATACTCGTAACTAGTATGTATGTATAAAGAAAGAAAAAAAAAACACGGTTAGGTGGTATATACAATTATGGACGGGCTGCCGAGTGCCGACACAGAGGTAGCCACAGCCGTGAACTACCGCACTGTACTGTGTCTGCTGCTAATATATAGACTGGTTGATAAAGAGATAGTATACTCGTAACTAGTATGTATGTATAAAGAAAGAAAAAAAAACCACGGTTAGGTGGTATATACAATTATGGACGGGCTGCCGAGTGCCGACACAGAGGTAGCCACAGCCGTGAACTACCGCACTGTACTGTGTCTGCTGCTAATATATAGACTGGTTGATAAAGAGATAGTATACTCGTAACTAGTATGTATGTATAAAGAAAGAAAAAAAAACCACGGTTAGGTGGTATATACAATTATGGACGGGCTGCCGAGTGCCGACACAGAGGTAGCCACAGCCGTGAACTACCGCACTGTACTGTGTCTGCTGCTAATATATAGACTGGTTGATAAAGAGATAGTATACTCGTAACTAGTATGTATGTATAAAGAAAGAAAAAAAAACCACGGTTAGGTGGTATATACAATTATGGACGGGCTGCCGAGTGCCGACACAGAGGTAGCCACAGCCGTGAACTACCGCACTGTACTGTGTCTGCTGCTAATATATAGACTGGTTGATAAAGAGATAGTATACTCGTAACTAGTATGTATGTATAAAGAAAGAAAAAAAAACCACGGTTAGGTGGTATATACAATTATGGACGGGCTGCCGAGTGCCGACACAGAGGTAGCCACAGCCGTGAACTACCGCACTGTACTATGTCTGCTGCTAATATATAGACTGGTTGATAAAGAGATAGTATACTCGTAACTAGTATGTATGTATAAAGAAAGAAAAAAAAACCACGGTTAGGTGGTATATACAATTATGGACGGGCTGCCGAGTGCCGACACAGAGGTAGCCACAGCCGTGAACTACCGCACTGTACTGTGTCTGCTGCTAATATATAGACTGGTTGATAAAGAGATAGTATACTCGTAACTAGTATGTATGTATAAAGAAAGAAAAAAAAACCACGGTTAGGTGGTATATACAATTATGGACGGGCTGCCGAGTGCCGACACAGAGGTAGCCACAGCCGTGAACTACCGCACTGTACTGTGTCTGCTGCTAATATATAGACTGGTTGATAAAGAGATAGTATACTCGTAACTAGTATGTATGTATAAAGAAAGAAAAAAAAACCACGGTTAGGTGGTATATACAATTATGGACGGGCTGCCGAGTGCCGACACAGAGGTAGCCACAGCCGTGAACTACCGCACTGTACTGTGTCTGCTGCTAATATATAGACTGGTTGATAAAGAGATAGTATACTCGTAACTAGTATGTATGTATAAAGAAAGAAAAAAAAAACACGGTTAGGTGGTATATACAATTATGGACGGGCTGCCGAGTGCCGACACAGAGGTAGCCACAGCCGTGAACTACCGCACTGTACTGTGTCTGCTGCTAATATATAGACTGGTTGATAAAGAGATAGTATACTCGTAACTAGTATGTATGTATAAAGAAAGAAAAAAAAACCACGGTTAGGTCACTGGTATATACAATTATGGACGGGCTGCCGAGTGCCGACACAGAGGTAGCCACAGCCGTGAACTACCGCACTGTACTGTGTCTGCTGCTAATATAGACTGGTTGATAAAGAGATAGTATACTACTAATATTATATACTGGTGGTCAGGTCACTGGTCACTAGTCACACTGGCAGTGGCACTCCTGCAGCAAAAGTGTGCACTGTTTAATTTTAATATAATATTATGTACTCCTGGCTCCTGCTATAACCTATAACTGGCACTGCAGTAGTGCTCCCCAGTCTCCCCCACAATTATAAGCTGTGTGAGCTGAGCAGTCAGACAGATATATAATATATATAGATGATGCAGCACACTGGCCTGAGCCTGAGCAGTGCACACAGATATGGTATGTGACTGAGTCACTGTGTGCTGTGTATCGCTTTTTTCAGGCAGAGAACGGATTATAAATAAAAGTGGTGGTCACTGGTCACTATCAGCAAAACTCTGCACTGTACACTACTGAGTACTCCTAATGCTCCCCAAAATTAGTAAATCAAGTGTCTCTCTAATCTATTCTAATTCTAAACGGAGAGGACGCCAGCCACGTCCTCTCCCTATCAATCTCAATGCACGTGTGAAAATGGCGGCGACGCGCGGCTCCTTATATAGAATCCGAGTCTCGCGATAGAATCCGAGCCTCGCGAGAATCCGACAGCGTCATGATGACGTTCGGGCGCGCTCGGGTTAACCGAGCAAGGCGGGAAGATCCGAGTCGCTCGGACCCGTGAAAAAAAACATGAAGTTCTGGCGGGTTCGGATTCAGAGAAACCGAACCCGCTCATCTCTAGTGCAAACGCTAAGCCGCCACCCTCTGGTAGTGTATCTTAGCTTAGCAGAAGTGCGAACGAAAGGTTAGCAGAACAGTACTGACATTTTTTCAAGCAGTTTCAGAGTAGCTGCAGACCTACTCCTACCTTGCGATCACTTCAGTCTGTTTAGTTCCTATTTTGACGTCACAAACACGCCCTGCGTCCGGCCAGCCACTCCCCGTTTCCTCAGGCACGCCTGCGTTTTCATCTGACACGCCTGCGTTTTTTTAGCAACTCCTGGAAAACGGTCAGTTACCTCCCAGAAATGCCCCATTCCTATCAATCACTCACCGATCAGCAGAGCGACTGAAAAGAGTCGCTCGGCCTTGTGTAAAACTGCATAGTTTTTGTGAAAGTACGTCACGCGTGAGCACTGCGGCCCATACGTATGCACAGAAGTGCCGATTTTTAGCCTGATCGCTGCGCTGCAAACAACGGCAGCTAGCGATCAACTCGGAATGAGGGCCTATGTGTATATTAGGCTGGTCTGTAGGAATCAGTGAGAAGAAGGAGCAATCCCTGACTGGGGATCGAACCCGGGCCTCGGCAGAGGGAGCCTTATCCTGACCACTGGATCACCAGGGACTTAGTGTTGATAGCAGGATGGTGAATGTATTGGTGAGATTGCACTGGATATACTGTCACATGAGTGTGTTCTTGTGTACTCAAGGTTACTATGAAATAGGTTCTCTGGAGTTGCGCAGAACTGGGTTGGCTACTGGCGAGATTGAGAACCAGACTGGTTACTGGTGAGATTGAGAACCGGAGTGGTGAGACTGAGAACCGGGCTGGTTACCTGGAAACCACACTGTGAACCGGGCTGTTGTACCGGTATACTGGAACGCAACTGTAATCTGGGCTGGTACCGGATACAACTGGAAACGCAACAGAAAGTAGAACGATGACTGTGGCTGTGACTTTAAGACACGGCTGAAGAACACTGCGGCTGTGGCTTTAAGATGAGACTGGAGAATACTGCAGCTGTGGCTTTAAGATGAGACTGGAGAATACTGCAGCTGTGGCTTTAAGATGAGACTGTAGAATACTGCAGCTGTGGCTTTAAGATGAGACTGTAGAATACTGCAGTTGTGGCTTTAAGATGAGACTGCATACTGCAGCTGTGGCTTTAAGATGAGACTGTAGAATACTGCAACTGTGGCGTTAAGATGAGGCTGTAAAATACTGCAACTGTGGCTTTAAGATGAGAATGTAGAATACTGCAACTGTGGCTTTAAGATGAGACTGAAGAATACTGCAGCTGTGGCTTTAAGATGAGACTGTAGAATACTGCAGCTGTGGCTTTAAGATGAGACTGTAGAATACTGGATATCAATGGTAACACAACTGTAATCCAGATTGGGTAGCAAAAGAGCAGAGTTTTACAGGAACCGAAGTACAAGTGTAACCTTTAGGGAGCCCAGCTTCAAAGCTCACACGGAGCTGTGTGTGACGCAAAGAACTGGCAGAGTTTCCAACTCAAGTCTCCTGACTTATAATTCCTGGTCCTTGGTGATTGGTGAGCAGTGTCAGGTGATTCAGAGAGTCTCAGGCTGGCACAGGATTGGACAGCTCTGGGTCAGGTGAACAGTCACTGTCATGTGAGTACTCTAGACTAGGCTCTGATGTGGAGTGAGGCCTAGCAGGCCGAAAGAACACTGAAGCCTGAACTTCTGCAAATGAACAGAGGATGCTGGCTTTTAGGCCTAAACTTCAGATTGCTGAATTCAGATTCACACAGAAGATTAATCACCACAAGTGGAGCTCGTGAACTCTTACCTTCCAGGCAGAGAACTCAGGACTAAGGAAACTCATGGTATTGGCAAGCTGTTCATCCCAGTGAGCAGAAAGATGCAGGATCCAGGACAGAGATGGCAGAGGTAAATCACCAAATATGAGAACTACAGTGAGGATCGTGACAGAAGTGGGGTGGTTAGGGTTAGACTGCAGGCAGGGGATTAAAGTTAGTATGCAGTGTGGGGGTAGGGTTGGGCTTCGGGGTGGGGAGGGTTAGGAACCACCGGGGAGGGCTAGGTTTAGGCTGCAGGGATGCAATCACATCTGAGGCGATGCGAGTGGCTGGGATTGATAAGATCCTTCAGTAACCTATTATATGACACACCAGTATAAAATGGAGCACTTATTATATATGCAATATTGCCCCACTGTGCTTATACTGTGAGGGCAGTAGAAAGTTTGTGGTTTCCATATTAATGAGAGTGACTAAATGAAAGCAGTATCCATATTCATAGAGATATCTTATGATTGATAATGAGATACAAATAGTGTTAGACATGCCCCTAGGTGGTGGTAGACATGTTCCTGGATTGTGGTAGACATGCCCCTGGGTGGTGGTAGACATGCCCCTAGGTGGTGGTAGACATGCCCCTGGGTGGTGGTAGACATGCCCCTAGGTGGTGGAAGACATGCCCCTCGGTGGTGGTAGACGTGCCCTTGGGTGGTGCTAGGCATGCCTATCCGGTGGCACACAGTGTTTATCTGTAGGTTTCCGTGAGAGCACGCCTTATGCGCACGCCTATGTTCTGTACAGGGAGTAAGTATACAGTACAGCTTTAAGAATTAACAGTATTTGTCTAGTTGTCTTACCAATTCCATATTTTGTTCTGTAATAATTCTTGGTAAATTCATCACAGTCGCACAGGATTATATTTCGCCCCCATGCACTGATTACAGCGCCAATTGTCAGATCACAATCTTTGTAAAATTCCTGATCCACAGCCCCAGTCTGTAAAATAATGAATGTATATAATAACCCTAATGACTGAATTCTTCAAACTCTACTCGGTGGCTTTCAAAGCCTAAGGTTTACCTTATTTAGAAATGAAAGGTTTCCATTCTTCCCTAGCTCTAAAGATGGCACTATAGGGGAGATGCAGCAAGTCTTGGAGAGAGATAAAGTGGAGAAGTTGCACTAAGCAGCTTGTCAGCTACTGTCATTTATCTAGCACAATGAAATGACTGTTAGAAGCTGATTAGTTGCTTTGGGTAACTGCTCCATTTTTTCTCCCTCCAAGGGTCGATACAACTCTCCTCAAGTTACATGAATCTAACATCTTCTACTTCCGTACACATTGCACTAAGAGCTAATAAAAAAAGTAATACATTTTAACACACATCTGTGGGCCCGATTAAGACCTGATCGCTGGGCTGCTAAATTTGTTGTCCTGCGTTCAGATAGTCGCCGCCTCCAGGGGAGTGTATATTTGCCAAGCAAAAGTACGATCGCATGTGAACGTAGTGTTGAAAAATTCCCTCAGTCAGCAGTCAGCTGCAAATCCATTCGCACCACACTCACCATCGAATGTTTTTACCAGTGTGTGCAGTGTGTGCGCGGGTAGTCTTCAGTATGCCGACTGACGGGATCCCGGCGCACAGTATACCGGCGCCGGATTCCCGACAGCCGGCATACCGACACTTATTCTCCCTCGTGGGGGTACACGACGACCCTGGAGGGAGAATAAAATAGCGTGGCGCGCGTAGCGTGGCGAGCGCAGCGAGCTTGCAAGGGGCTCATTTGCGCTCGCCACGCTGTCGGTAAACCGGCGGTCAGGCTCCCGGTGCCGGTATGCTGGTCGCCGGGAGCCCGACCGCCGGCATACCATACTGAACCCATGTGCGCAGCCCAGGACTTACTCCTACAGTGCGATGAGAACGGGCTGATCGGGTCCGGAGCAGATGTTACACACCCTCCCTGAAAATGCTCGGGAACGCCTGCTTTTTCCCTGACACTTCCAGAAAACGGTCAGTTACCACCCACAAATGGCCTATTCTTGTCAATCAGCATGCGAATGGCTATGCAGCGATCATGTCTGAATCGGGCCTTAAGTTTGCAACTTAGATGTTGCAAATTTCTAAGTCTCACAGTCACAGTTATCTTACTGTATATACATAATCGGCACTGAAAATCCTCACTGTAGCAATAAAGCTCATTTCAATCGGAATGGGCATATTAACAATGGTATAGGTAACGGGGGGTAGATGTATGAGCCTCTGATATGGGGGAGAAGTGGTATTAGTGCACAATGGGGGTCATTCCGAGTTGATTGTAGCTGTGCTAAATTTAGCACAGCTACGATCATCTTCCCTGACATGCGGGGGGATGCCCGGCACAGGGCTAGTCCGCCACGCTTGTCAGTCCGCCCCCTTCCCTGCACAAGAACAAAAGCATCGCCCAGCGGCGATGCTTTTGTACTTGTGGAGTAACTCCCGGTCAGCGCAGCTCCTGCAGCTGGCCGGGAGTTGATCGTCGCTGCCCCTGGTCGCAGCGGCTGTGTGTGACGTCATACAGTTGCTGCGGCCCGCCCCCTCGCATGGTCTGGCCACGCCTGCGTTGGCTGGACGCACCCCCATAACGGCGGCCAAATGCCACCGTGCCGCCCCCTCCTGCCCAGCGACCGCCTCTGCCTGTCAATCAGGCAGAGGCGATCGCTACGCTGCGATAAACTGCGGCAAGCGATTTGGTCGGAATGACCCCCAATATGCGCACTCCCCTCCGCTTCTCCCCTATGTATGACTGTGCGGAAGTGTGGTACATGAAAGGGGAGCATAGTGCCCCTGTCATTATCATCGCTGCTATCTTTAAGATAGCATGCCAATGTGCAGGGTAATGTAAGAACAGTCAGTGGCACTGACTGTTCCGACACCTGCACCTATCGATTTCGACAGCTGCAGGTGTCATTGCCCCATTGACTGCCACTATAGTGGCTGCTGCGGCTGTTAGCTCCAGTTTGCGCACGGGAGATCTCACTACAGTAGCAAGATCTAACGCATGCGCACTGGAGTCAGCCGGGGGGGGAGAGACATAGCACATCCTGCCTTGACAGACTTTACCGGAGGGGGGAGTTTTCACTCCCACACTTCAGCATCGAGATGTTAACACATCTCATCGCAAGGGCTTTCTACTTTGCCTCCGTAAAGAGGCGAAGCGGGAAGAGCAATACCAGCTCGTTATGTGCCAGTATCATACATCTACTTCAGTATGTGTTATGATCTCCTGTATATATGTTTAACTTGTATCAGCTAACTAAAGGATTTGCATGTTCAGCTATAAAAAATTCCTATCAGGCCGGAATGTTTACATTTATGCAAGAACCAATTAAGCTTTATAGGATGTGGCTGAAGTCCTGTGTGCAATTTGTATGCCAAAGGAACGAGCCAATGTATTGTGTAAGGAGTGTAACTAGCACCACAAGGGGCCAAATGGGAAATAGGAATTCACATGTGTAGGGTGTCTGAAATCTAAGCCTGTCTCCTCTGTATGCCAGAGCAGGAAGAAGACAAGATCTATTTCACTCTGTCCATGGTGCCTCCATTTGCTGGATAGGTACTCTGTTCTGAGTAAAGGGTCAGGCAATCACGCTTTTTACTAGGGAAGAAATTAAATCTCAGACTTCCTGTCTCCCTCTCCCATGAGCTATGAGGAGGAAGTATTCTTTTTGTGTGAGTTAGGAAGTATGACAGAATCGGTATATTAACCAAACTGTACTACAGCCATTGTCATTCACTTAAGGTAGCCACATGGCTAGGATGCCCAACTTCTATGAGGAGGGAACTTACTCCAAACACTGTTTATTTCAAAGGTGATAACTGAACTTTGTTTTAACCTTTTTATTTTCTTTGAAATTGTCTGTAATCTGTGTATACTTTTAAATAATCATATAATCTTTGTAATTCTTTATTTGTAACTGTAAACTTTGAAGTTATTCTTGAAATGTAAACTTAATTTCTAGTTCTGATATTCTGTGTTCTGAGACTTATGGTCTTGTTGGGCACATGCTACTGATTTTTAAAGCATATATACTGTGAGCGAACTCGAAGGGCCGCTGTGGGAAGGATTCCTTCCTGGATTAATACCCTTGGTGGTGGCAGACTGATATATTTTATTGTTAAGGCAATCTGCAAAACATTGTCACATCCACCAGACTTGGATAGAGTACTGAGTGTGGGCGCGATCGAGACACTCACAATGTATTAGAAATGAATTGAAGACATTACCTTTCGATTATCCAGAATATAACGACCTCCATGTCCCAATGGCCCAAAAACATTCAGGACAGTGCGTGCAGTGATCTCTCCAGGTTTATACATTTTGGGTGAACCATTCTGTGATAGGAAAGGAGATGGCCTTGTTTACACTGAGCAGTTACAAAGAAATATTGCATGATTGCTGCAATATCTGGAAAAGCTGTGCAGATTACAAGTACTCATTAAAAACAAAGTTATATACAAATGTTAAATAAACATGGAAAATAATCATGCAACACTCTCCTCGCCAAACACTGATCACCTGCTACGCTACTTGAGAAGCAGGTGATAAATTTGCAGAGCCATACTTACATTATAATAAAACGCATTTGGACACTTTATTTTTTACCCAGATTTTATGTTACTGATATCACTCCCTCGTATGAATAGCAAAACCACATAGTAATACATCATACAATTAATATGGTATGGAGTTTTAAAACACATGCTCTTCATGGTGTTTGCACTGATTTTTCTTTATACTGGTCTTACAATTGTTCCTTACATTACTTTAATTACGCTATGTTATAAAAATGCAAAAGTTGGTATAAATGATTACATACAATTCTATACAACTACATGTGCTTTCAAGAGCACATCACTAAAATGGGATAGGTAACTACGCATTGCATGCTGGTCCAGCTAGGTTACAGAGGTTCTTGATGGGCTGTATGATCTAGTCATCTAGTTGGCCTGATTTCAGCAGGATGGGAAAGTGAAGAAAGATAATATATGTAGTGTGGGTGCAGCCTGAAAAAAGTCCTGTAATCGTGAATAGGAGCAGGTAATGATGTGGATGAGAGATGCAGCTCGTGTATAGAGCGGAGAAGGTATTTTGAGATAAGACAAGAGATGCACGTTGGTGTTCTTTGGTTAACAGCCTTATGCATAAGTAAAATATTTTATATTGAATTTGGCAGAATACAGGCAGGGCCGTACCTAGGGGTCCGGGCGCCCGTGGCTCAGTAAAGGACTTTTCACCCTGCACTCATTTAATTACTCTCACCTCTCCGTCGGCCCGGTGCTAGCTGCAGAGTGACAAATATCACTCGGAAAACTAGATGTCCCCGGGCAGAGTCGGCCCTAGGCATAAGCCAACTAGGCAAATGCCTAGGGCATTTGGTAGCAGATTCTGCTGATTAAAATGATATGCAGCATGCCTATATTCTGTGTGTGACTGCGGCTGTATCTGCATACGAAATACTACATTACAGTGTATTCCTGGAAATCAGTGTAACGTAGCATTTTGTATGCAGATACAGCCACAGCCGCACACATAATTTAGGCATGCCCTATATCATTTTAATCAGTAGAAGCTGCGTGTGCATCCTAGCCACATAACAATTCAAATAAGATGCACTTTCATCGGAAAAGGCATCCGACGTTAGCAGAGCTGCCATCTGACACATGCCACGCATCTCCTGCTGCATGGCATATTGAGGCAAGATGTATGTGGACACATCTGTATCCAAGCAGAGGCAGAGGTCACAGGTTGGTTGTGCAGTAGTTTTCGGCATATGTGTAAGGTGCATTAGATGTGTCATGTGTATAAATGCATTAATAATGTGCGGCAGATGTGTAAGGGGCATTATGTGTGTCATTATGTGTATAAATGCATTCATAATGTGTGGCAAATGTGCAAGGGGCATAATGTGTGTCATTACGTGTATAAGTGCACTAATGTGCGGCATATGTGAAAGGGACATTATGTGTATAAGGGAATTAATAAAGGTTGGCATAATGTGTAAGGCGTATTATGTTTATAAGGACATTAATAATGTGTGTCATATGTGTAAGGGGCATTACTGTGTGGCATTATGTGTATAAATGCACTACTAATGTGTGGCATTATGTGTATAAGGTGCTCTACTGTGTGGCGTAACGTATAGAAAGGGCACTACTGTGTGCTCTAATGTGAATAAAGAGTAATATGGTGTGGTGTAATGTGAATAAGGGACAGTGATATAATGTGATTAAGGGGCACTACTGTGAGGCATAATGTTTATAAGATAAAGTGGTACTACTGTGTGATGTAACGTGAATAAGGGACACTATCGCATGATAAAATGTGAAAAAAGTTGCACTACTGTGTGGCGTACTTTGAATTGGGGGTACTATTGTGCGGCCCTTCCCAGCAAGAACACACCCCATTTTGGGCTGTGCGCTGAATTAAAATATAGGAGGTAGGAACACTAAAATGAGGACTGCTATGGGTGAGGGGTGATGGTGCAGGGTCAGAGGTGGAACTAGTGGCGGTGCTAGGGGGCACCAGCCAAAATCTTTTCTAGGGCATCATATTGGTTAGGATCGGCTCTGTCCTCGGGAGCGCGGTGTGGGCACCATGTTCCAGGAAACCTGCGCATGCACAGTAGACTCCGGCACAATGCCAGAGTGTAATGCACCGCCGGAGAGGAGGGGGGGGAGTCAATCGGAGACTGCACACGGGCCCCTCCTCTCTTAAACCGCCCCTGTCCATGCTCTATATTATTGAAGATCCTGCCCATAAAAAAAATTTTTAAATCTTGATGGAGGTTTAATATTTATTAGTGGGAGGAGGGACAATGGACAGGAGTTGTCCTTAAGGGAAAACGAGGAGGACTATTCATGGCAATAAAAAAAAGTGTTGATGAGCATTACTTCTAACTGGAAAACTTTACACTTAGGAGCCTAGTTATCATACAGTATGTATGGCATATCCCTAGAAAACACTAGTTTTTGGGTGATACCTGTAAACATTAAGTATCACCCAGATTTCTGAAGGAGGGACCGCAGTAGATCTTTCCATATCTACTCCTTTCTGCAGCAAACAGCATCTAAAGATGACGTTGTGCCACTGTAGCCTATGGGCTAGATTACACAATAAGGTCTGCAATGCCCGCCACACATGCGTGTGTGGCGGGCATTGCATCCTTTCCACGGCAGCAAACAGCATCTAAAGATGACGTTGTGCCACTGTAGCCTATGGGCTAGATTACGCAATAAGGTCTGCAATGCCCGCAACACATGCGTGGTCAGTAGGCTGCACAAACGCAGTAGCACTGCAGAGGCACAAAACAGAGGTGAGCAGGCCTCTAATGCGATGACTTCAGTTCTATTACATCACAGGGCTAGGCTTTTCGGAGCACCTGTGCCTGCATGTATTTCTGATACATTCCTGTGCAAATGTGAATTTCTTATTGCTGTGAATAGCAGTGATAAGAAAATAAGAATTTACTCACCGGTAATTCTATTTCTCGTAGTCCGTAGTGGATGCTGGGAACTCCGTAAGGACCATGGGGGATAGCGGGCTCCGAAGGAGGCTGGGCACTCTAGAAAGATCTTAGACTACCTGGTGTGCACTGGCTCCTCCCACTATGACCCTCCTCCAAGCCTCAGTTAGGACACCGTGCCCGGACGAGCGTACACAATAAGGAAGGATTTTGAATCCCGGGTAAGACTCATACCAGCCACACCAATCACACCGTATAACTCGTGATATGAAACCCAGTTAACAGTATGAAACAACTGAGCCTCTCAACAGATGGCTCAACAATAACCCGATTTAGTTAACAATAACTATGTACAAGTATTGCAGATAAACCGCACTTGGGATGGGCGCCCAGCATCCACTACGGACTACGAGAAATAGAATTGCCGGTGAGTAAATTCTTATTTTCTCTGACGTCCTAGTGGATGCTGGGAACTCCGTAAGGACCATGGGGATTATACCAAAGCTCCCAAACGGGCGGGAGAGTGCGGATGACTCTGCAACACCGAATGAGAGAACTCCAGGTCCTCCTCAGCCAGGGTATCAAATTTATATAATTTTGCAAACGTGTTTGCCCCTGACCAAGTAGCAGCTCGGCAAAGTTGTAAAGCCGAGACCCCTCGGGCAGCCGCCCAAGATGAGCCCACCTTCCTTGTGGAATGGGCATTGACAGATTTTTGGCTGTGGCAGGCCTGCCACAGAATGTGCAAGCTGAATTGTACTACAAATCCAACGAGCAATAGTCTGCGTAGAAGCAGGAGCACCCAGCTTGTTGGGTGCATATAGGATAAACAGCGAGTCAGATTTTCTGACTCCAGCCGTTCTGGAAACATATATTTTCAGGGCCCTGACCACGTCTAACAACTTGGAGTCCTCCAAGTCCCTAGTAGCCGTAGGCACCACCATAGGCTGGTTCAGGTGAAACGCTGACACCACCTTAGGGAGAACTGGGGACGAGTCCTCAATTCTGCCCTATCCATATGGAAAATCAGATAAGGGCTTTTACATGATAAAGCCGCCAATTCTGATACTTGCCTGGACGAAGCCAAGGCCAATAACATGACCACCTTCCACGTGAGATATTTCAGATCCGCGGTTTTTAGTGGCTCAAACCAATGTGATTTTAAGAAACTCAACACCACTATGAGATCCCAAGGTGCCACAGGAGGCACAAACGGGGGCTGACTATGCAGCACTCCTTTTATAAATGTCTGAACTTCAGGTACTGAAGCTAGTTCTTTTTGAAAGAAAATCGACAGAGCCGAGATCTGTACCTTAATGGAACCCAATTTAAGGCCCATAGACACTCCTGCTTGCAGGAAATGCAGAAATCGACCTAGTTGAAATTCCTCTGTTGGGGCCCTTTCGGCCTCACACCATGCAACATATTTTCGCCATATGCGGTGATAATGAGTTGCTGTAACCTCTTTCCTGGCTTTAGTAAGCGTAGGAATGACTTCCTCCGGAATGCCCTTTTCCTTCAGGATCCGGCGTTCAACCGCCATGCCGTCAAACGCAGCCGCGGTAAGTCTTGGAACAGACAGGGCCCCTGCTGCCGCAGGTCTTGTCTGAGTGGCAAAGGCCATGGGTCCTCTGATATAAATTCTTGAAGCCTGGTGCAATATCTTTTATAGATTTTTGTTGAGGCGGGACGCCATCATGTCCACCTGTGGCCTTTCCCAATGGTGTACAATCCTATTGGAAGACTTCTGGAGGAAGTCCCCATTCTCCCGGGTGGAGGTCGTGTTCTGGGTACCAAGCTCTTCTTGGCCATCCACGAGTATCGTTCTTACTCCTCGCCTTCTTATTATTCTCAGTACCTTTGGTATGAGAGGCAGAGGGGAGAACACATAAACCGACTGGTACACCCACGGTGTTACCAGAGCGTCCATAGCTATCGCCTGAGGGTTCTGTTCAGAAGATCTGCTTCCCAGTTGTCCACTCCGGGAATGAACACTGCTGACAGTGCTAACACATGATTTTCCGCCTATCAGAGAATCCTTGTGGCTTCTGCCATCGCCATCCTGCTTCTTGTGCCGCCCTGTTGGTTTACATGGGCGACTGCCGTGATGTTGTCTGATTGGATCAGTACCGGCTGGTTTTGAAGCAGAGGCCTTGCCGGCCTCAGGGCATTGTAAATGGCCCTCAGGTCCAGAATATTTATGTGTAGGGAAATAACCTGACTTGACCAAAGTCCCTGGAAGTTTCTTCCCTGTGTGACTGCCCCCCAGCCTCAAAGGCTGGAATCCATGGTCACTAGGACCTAGTCCTGTATGCCGAACCTGCGGCCCTCTTGAAGATGGGCACTCTGCAGCCACCACAGTAGAGATACCCTGGTCCTTGGAGACAGGGTTATCAGCATATGCATCGGAAGATGCGATCCGGACCACTTGTCCAACAGGTCCCTCTGAAAAGTTCTTGTATGGAACCTGCCTAATGGGATTGCTTCGTAGGAAGCTACCATTTTTCCCAGGACTCGCGTGCAATGATGCACCGCTACCTATTTTGGCTTCAGGAGGTCTCTGACTAGAGATGACAACTCCTTGGCTTTCTCCTCCAGGAGAAACACTATTTCTGGTTTATGTCCAGAACCATCCCCAGGAACAGTAGACGTGTCATAGGAACCAGCTGTGACTTTGGACTGTTTAGAATCCAACCATGCTGTTGTAGCACTTTCCAAAATAGTGCTACCCCGACTACCAACTGCTCCTTGGACCTCGCCCTTATAACGAGATTGTCCAAGTACGGGATAATTACAACTCCCTTTTTTCGAAGGAGTATCATCATTTCGGCCATTACCTTGATAAAACACCCTCGGTGCCATGTACAGTCCAAACGGCAGTGTCTGGACTTGGTAATGGTAATCCTGTACCACAAATCTGAGGTACTCCTGGCGAGGATGGTAAATGGGGACATGCAGGTAAGCATCCTTGATGTCCCGGGATACCATGTAATCCCCCTCGTCCCGGCTTGCAATAACCGCCCTGAGCGATTCCATCTTGAACTTGAATTTTTTTATGTATGTGTTCAAGGATTTTAAATATAAAATGGGTCACACCGAACCATGCGGTTTCGGTACCCCAACCCGTGTGGAATAGTAACCCCGTCCTTGTTGAAGTAGGGGCACCTTGAGTATTACCTGCTGGGAATACCGCTTATTAATTGCCTCTAGCACAGCCTCCCTGCCTGAGGGAGTTGTCAGCAAGGCATATTTTAGGAAACGGCTGGGGGGAGACATCTCGAATTCCAGCTTGTACCCCTGAAATACTACTTGAAAGAAACAGGGATCCACCTGTGAGCGAGCCCACTAATTGCTGAAATTTTTGAGACGGACCCCCACCGTACCTGGCTACACCTGTGGAGCACCCGCGTCATGGTGTGGACTCACAGGAGGCGGGGGAAGAATCTTGATTCTGGGAACAGGCTGACTGGTGCAGCTTTTTCCCTCTACCCTTGTCTCTGTACAGAAAGGAAGCGCCATTTGACCCGCTTGCTTTTCTGAAGCCGAAAGGACTTTACCTTTGTCTGTGAGGAAACCTGAGGTAAAATTATTTCTTCCCAGCAGTTGCTGTGGATACGAGGTCCCAGAGACCATCCCCAAATAATTCCTCACCCTTATAAGGCTCTCTATGCGCTTTTTAAGTCAGCATCACCTGTCCAGTGACAGGTCTCTAATACCCTCCTGACAGAATGGACATTACATTTATTTTGGATGCCAGCCGGCAAAATATCCCTCTGTGCATCCCCCATATATAAGACGACGTCTTTAATATGTTTTTATGTTTGCCAACTAGTATCCCTGTTTGACAGGGTCACCGACCACGCTGCAGCAGCACTATCTGCAGGTCTCAGTCTAGTACCTGAGTGTGCAAATACAGACTTCAGGATAGCCTCCTGTTTTTTATCAACAGGTACCTATTAAAGTGGCCGTATCCTAAGACGGCAGTGCCACCTTTTTTGACAAACGTGTGAGCGCCTTATCCACCCTAGGGGATATCTCCCAGCGTAACTTATCCTCCTGGCGGGAAAGGGTACGCCATCAGTAACTTTTTATAAATTACCAGTTTCTTAACGGGGGAACCCACGCTTTTCACACACTTCATTTATTCATCTGATGGGGGAACAAAACACTGCCTGTTTTTTCTCCCCAAACCTAAAACCCATTTTTAGAGGTGCTTGGGTTAAAGTCAGAAATGTATAACACATTTTTTATTGCCGGGATCAAGTCACGGATGTTCCTAGTGGATTGTGTATATGTCTCCACCTTGTCGACACTGGAGTCAGACTCCGTGTCGACATCTGTGTCTGCCATCTGAGAGAGCGGGCGTTTTTGAGCCCCTGATGGCCTTTGAGACGCCTGGGCAGGCGCGGGCTGCGAAGCCGGCTGTCCCACAGCTGTTACGTCATCCACCCTTTTATGTAAAGAGTTGACACTGTCGGTTAATACCTTTCACCTATCCATCCACTCTGGTGTCGGCCCCACAGGGGGCGACATCACATATATCGGCCTCTGTTCCGTCACCATATAAGCCTCCTCATTCAACATGTCGACACAGCCGTACCGACACACCGCAGACACACAGGGAATGCTCTAAACGAGGACAGGACCCACAAAAGCCCTTTGGGGGGACAGAGTGAGAGTATGCCAGCACACACCAGAGCGCTATATAATGCAGGGACTAACTGAGTTATGTCCCCTATAGCTGCTGTTTTTATATATAATGTATACTGCGCCTAAATTTAGTGCCCCCCCTCTCTTTATTAACCCTTTGTAGACTGCAGGGGAGAGCTAGGGAGCTTCCTTCCAGCGGAGCTGTGAGGGAATATGGCGCCAGTGTGCTGAGGAGATAGGCTCCGCCCCTTTTTCGCGGCCTATTCTCCCGTTTTTTATGGAATTCTGGCAGGGGTATTTACCTCATATATAGCCCCTGGGGCTATATATTGAGGTATTTTAGCCAGCCAAGGTGTTTTTATTGCTGCCTCAGGGCGCCCCCCCCAGCGCCCTGCACCCTCAGTGACCGGAGTGTGAAGTGTGTGAGAGGAGCAATGGCGCACAGCTGCAGTGCTGTGCGCTACCTTGGTGAAGACAGAGTCTTCATGCCGCCGATTTTCCGGACCATCTTCTTGCTTCTGGCTCTGTAAGGGGGACGGCGGCGCGGCTCCGGGACCGAACATCAAGGCTGGGCCTGAGGTCGATCCCTCTGGAGCTAATGGTGTCCAGTAGCCTAAGAAGCCCAATCCGGCTGCAAGCAGGCGAGTTCGCTTCTTCTCCCCTTAGTCCCTCGCTGCAGTGAGCCTGTTGCCAGCAGGTCTCACTGAAAATAAAAAAATCTAAGACTATTACTTTCTAAGAGCTCAGGAGAGCCCCTAGTGTGCATCCAACCTCGGCCGGGCACGAAATCTAACTGGGGCTTGGAGGAGGGTCATAGTGGGAGGAGCCAGTGCACACCAGGTAGACTAAGATCTTTCTAGAGTGCCCAGCCTCCTTCGGAGCCCGCTATCCCCCATGGTCCTTACAGAGTTCCCAGCATCCACTAGGACGTCAGAGAAATTACAATTATAGTGTCTAAAACCTAATAAGTGATACATATGCCCCTATATCTCAGCTCATTGGTTGACCTATCACTGGAGACCTCACTTTACCACTAGTGTTCCGTTGTCATTTAGCAAACACTGTAGCACTGTTCTGTCATTCATATATAGATTACGCTAGGTGATTTGTACAGCAACTGCTTACACAATTTCCCTCATAGCATGTAAGATAAGCATTTCTTATGAATTTAAAGCTCTTTTGACTTAAAATATCATCTCTACGCTGACGATACTCAAATCTACCTTTCCTCCAGACCTCTCCCCTGCTCTCCTCACTCGTATCTCCAATTGTCTCTCTGCTATCTCCTCCTGGATGTCCCAGCGCTTTCTTAAACTTAACATGTCTAAGACTGAGCTGATTATCTTCCCTCCCTCCCGCATAACCTCATCTCCCACAATTTCATTATCCATTGATGGCACAACTATCTCCTCTAGCCAAGTGCGATGTCTTGGAGTAATCCTTGACTCATCCCTCTCCTTCAAACCACACATTCAGTACCTCTCACAAACCTGCCATTTCCATCTCAAAAACATCTCCAGGATCAGACCCTTTTTCACCCAGGACGCTACAAAGACCCTCATCCACTCACTGGTCATCTCCAGATTAGACTACTGCAATCTACTGCTATCTGGCCTCCCTCAAAAAATGCCTCTCTCCACTCCAATCTAGCCTCAATGCTGCTGCCTGTCTACTCTTCCTCACCAAACGTATTACATCCACATCCCCTCTCTTGCAGGACCTTCACTGGCTACCCTTCCCTTTCAGAATCCAATTCAAGCTTCTCACACTCACCTACAAAGCCCTCACCCACTCTTCTCCCTCTTACATCTCTGACCTTATCTCTCTTTACATTCCCACCCGTCCTCTTTGCTCTGCTAATGCACGCCGTCTCTCCTGCCAACTGATTACCTCCTCCCACTCCTACCTACAAGATTTTGCACGTGCTGCTCCCTATCTCTGGAATGCTCTACCTCTCCCCATCCGACTCTCCACCTCTCTATGAAACTTTAAACGGGCTTTCAAGACCCACTTCTTCACCAAACCCAGCCAACTCTCCTCCTAACCCTCTTGTCTATGCTCACTGTCTACCCCTTCTGTGTCACCCCGGTCTGTTAGCACCTCACCTTTTAGACTGTAAGTTCGCAAGAGCAGGGACTTCTTTCCTCATACTGTATGCCTTTCCTTTTCTTACTTACACAATCTTATACTCCTTACTCCCTTTGATGGCACCTAAGCCCTTGTTTTCCATACCTGTCTTATATTGTCTTGAACTGTAAGTGCTGTTTTCTTGTTTGCTCATTTGATTATGTACTGTGTAATGGGCGCTGCGGATCTCTTGTGGCGCCATTTAAATAAAGGCTAGTAATAATAATAATAATAATAATAATGTAATATAATCGCTACAACTCACAGAGCTATATTGTTACAATGGCCATAATAAGCATATAACAGATGATTTTAATTTGCATATTTTGGATTATGTTGTTTTATTGTAATATATGATGGTTAAACCCACCCTGCCACGACCCCTCCCCTCACCCTGACTGCTACACTTACCCACCCTGAAACCGCACAACTCAAACATGTGACAAGGGCTACAAAATGACACAAAACTGATATTATAAAGAACTACAAATATGATTGCGTCAACACAGTGAGGTTACATATTCACCTTGGGCAGTTTTCCTCTGTGCAGAAAGACTGGAACATATTCTCGCCCACAGTTTGGTGGTATGACCTCTATGATTTCAACAGTGTCATCAGCCAAGAAATAATGTAATATCAGCGTTCTTGTATCTCCAAAAGCTGAAGGTGTGTCATCCCAAAAGCAGTAAAACCGCAGCACATGTCTGTCATAATCCAGGAACTGTTTAAGGGTGTCTATACGTTCGTAAGGGCGTAACGGATTCAGATTGTCCTCCATCTACAATGAAAGAAGGGGGAAAAAAATCATGTTTCAGCAATTCAAAATGCCCATTATTTTTAAATAGACTTGGAGTATTGCCCCTTTACATAAGGCAGTGAGTCAAGTGTTTTACCTGAATCATGCATTATAGGATTTATTAGTAGTTTAAAAACAAAGAAGCATAGCCTGTAGTCTCTTTAAGCGGCAGAAGACAAAGCTAAAGGAGATGGGAGTTGAGCTGGATGTAAACTGTGCGTAGCATACAGTAGTCACATTGATTTCTGTTATATGGGACACTATGCAAACATTAATACCAACCAGAATTGGAAGTTAGAAAATCCAATTTCCACCATAAATAAATCTATAAAGTCCTTTGTGCTGTTATTGACTTCAACAGTAAATAAGCATTTAAGTACAATGTTGGCTTATTGTAGATCTTTACCTGCTTGCGCATTGTCGAGTAGGCATCTGCTGGAATAGATCCCGGTGGATTTATTCTGACCCCAAGTTTTCTTAGGAAGTTTCTAGTAAATGCATCACAGTTAACTATGTTGAAGGTTCTTGAATACAAGACAATGTCCTTATTGATATTAAAATGGTCCACAGTGTAGAAGTGGTCATTGTCAGGGGGTGGAAGTGGAATACGATGGCGTCTGATTATTGTCCCTATATTAAAACAAAGGAAGTAATTTTCTTGATTAGAAACACTATTTATCGTACTGTGGGGATAAAGGCTGTGATATACTGTTTGCAATATTGGGTGAAAAAATATACCTATTGCAGTACCACTAAAAATATACCTATTGCAGTACCACTGAAAATATACCTATTGCAGTACCACTGAAAATATACCTATTGCAGTATCACTGAAAATATACCTATTGCAGTACCACTGAAAATATACCTATTGCAGTACCACTGAAAATATACCTATTGCAGTACCACTGAAAATATACCTATTGCAGTACCACTGAAAATATACCTGTAGTGCAGTATCGCTGAAAATATACCTATTGCAGTACCGCTAAAAATATACCTATTGCAGTACCAATGTGGACGGGTTCAGTAGGAATTACCGGCGTCCGGGATGTCGGCCGTCAGTATCATGACAGCGGCATCCCAGCCACCAGTATGCCAGTAGCAGGGCGGGTGCTAGAAAGCCCCTTGCGGGCTCGCTGCGCTCGCCACGCTGTGTGCACGGTGGCTCTCTGCGCTCACCACAGGTTATATACTCCCTCTATGGGTGTCATGGACATCCTCAGAGGGAGAATAGCCTGTCCTGCAGATATTCCGGTGGCGGGATTTCACCGCTAGCCGGGATTCCAGCGTCAGCGCTGTGACCGCCGGGATCCCGACTAGCGGTATTTTGACCGCTTCCCCTGTGGACAACATGTGTCTGTACAAACACTCCTGTTCTTCTTATGTTGCTGTTTAGAAACTGGTTCTTTTTAACTGTACCCATGTTATTTGTTGGTCTAAGTGTGCATTATATGCATGCTGTACATATGGAACCTTGGGTTACAGAGAAACCATCTGGATTTTCAAGCAGTTAAAATTTTATTTTATTACTCAGGTTAACTAGAGTCTGACAAGGGAATGTTAACCTGGATATATACGTATAATGCAGTAAAGCACGGGGAAGCCCCTACCCTGGTGGTTGAAGTTACTTGGCAAGGAAATTATATAAAGTATCAGTTCTTGAGGAGAACATTGCAGGATAAATGTATTATGAAATGACAAAAGTATTTGTGAAATGCAATTATCACTGATCAGCTGGTTAAAATACTATTGTAAGAGTAACCTTACCAATAGAAAACAAAATACACAATCTTATCTTACTAACGTTCAATGTCTACAAACCCTGTGGAATTCCACTGTTTTTCATCTGGGGTTCTACCACTTGAATCGTGTCATCTTCAAGGTAGAAATATATTTTACACTGTCTTGTTCGGTAGGTCTCTTCCCTTCTTTCATGGACTTCCTCTTCAAAATATGCATCAAATGAAAGAACCTGAACGAGATAAAGAAGATGTTATTGTGAGTATAAGGTGGAACATTTGCTTTTAGCGATAGGGACATTTTAATGAAGCATTACCATTGTAGACATGATTCGTGATTTTTAGAATCCTTCAAGTAAACGTAAATAAGTGTCTGAGCACAGTGGTGGATTAAGATCATATAGGGCCCTGGGCAATGATTAAGTCATGATTCAGCAAGCAGATGAACCCTTTATAACCACAGTATGTGTTACGGATAACGCTAACTTAAGCTGTACAGTGTACAGAGACAATAGACTTTATTTCCCATAAAAAATGTTCCAACGACCTCCTGGCAGGTTGAAGGCAAAAAATTAAAATGGCACTCACAATCTGTGCAATGTCTGGTGGGCTTTACACTGACTGAGTGCCGTTTTAATATTCAACTTCAATCAGCCGGGAAGCGACACTTTACAAAAGCCATTTCTTCGTAAATAAAGCCTAATACCTTTCAAAGGGTCAAATACAAATGCAAAAGAAATATATATGCAGGCACAGGTGCTCCGAAAAGCCTAGCCCTGTGATGTAATAGAACTGAAGTCATCGCATTAGAGGCCTGCTCACCTCTGTTTTGTGCCTCTGCAGTGCTACTGCGTTTGTGCAGCCTACTGACCACCAGTGTCCGCACTGCGGGGTCTGAGCCACTGTCTCCGCTGACTGGACACTGAGCTCCAGAGGGGTCTGATTGTTCTCCGCCACAGGGGACCACTCGCCCCAGCAGCATGCCGCCAACCCTTTACAACCGCCAACCCCTTGAAGAAGTGGTGAGTGAGAAACCAACCCCCCTAGCAAGTGGGGGGCCGGTGTGAAGATGGTGTCAGCGGGGAGGGAGCGCAGTATTAACTGCGCTCCTGGGAAGGCTCAGCGGCACATGGTGTGGCGCTATGAGGGGCGCCCTGGGCCAGCGCTTACCCCCTACACTGGCACAGAAGCCTGTCGGGGTCCTCGGATCTCAGCCAGCACAATTTCCTCAGGCCAGTATAATCCATGAAGAGCGGGAAGACGGCGCCATTAAGGGGTCAGAGCTTCTCCTCAGAGCGGACCCAGCAGCGTTTCAGCGCCATTTTCCTGCCTGCACAGTGCTGAGAGGAAGAACAGGTCCCTCCACAGCAACTCCAGCTATCTGTACACGGTACCAGGGAGTTGTAGAAGGGAGGGGAGGCTGTAATACGACTGTGTGTCCTATTAAGGTGCACAGTCAGCGCTGACAAGGGGTCTCCCTTTGCTAAAAGCGCTGTGTGTGGGTTGGCTCCAATCTCTGTCTCTTTTGCCATTCTTGGGGGGGGAAACTCTGTCTGCCCTCACCTGTGTGTGTGTGGAGTGTTTGGTGGTCTCCTTTAGCTATGTCCAGGGACACTGTGTCATATGCTGCAGAGGATTTATCCTCCCAGGATGATCCCATTCCATGTAATCAGGATAGCACTGGTTTAGCACAGATACCAGCATGGGAACCTGAGTGGTTTTCCTCTATCAAATATTGGATTTCTCAGATTTCTGACAGGGTTGCAAGTAATGAATCTGCAACCTGGGTATTACAGAGCTCTTTGGCAGTATGGCCAGTTTCTGGTACCTCAAGACACCCTGCTATATACCCCCACAAACGTGCGCTTGTGCATGTCACACAAGACGACACGGATACCGATTCTGACACCACAGACGGTGATGGGGATGTGTTGCGGGGGTCCGCATCTCTTGCAAAGGGGGTGCAATTGTTGATAGAGGCTATCAGGGATGTGTTGAATGTTAATGATACCACACCTGAGCAGGTTGAGGAGGCCTTTTTTTTACTGAAAATAGAAAGGCCTCGCTAACCTTCCCTGCGTCAAAGGAATTTGGGAAAACCCGCCGATTGTTGACGCATCTGTGTCCAGACTCTCAAAGAAGGTAGTTTTGCCTGTTCCAGGATCTACCGCCTTAAAGGAGCCGGCTGATAGGAAAATTGATAACACGCTTAAATCAATGTACACTGCTTCAGGGGCCAAATTACGTCCCGCTATTGCTACTGCATGGATTGCTAAGGCAATAGTAAAGTGGTCGGCTGCCTTACTTGAGGATTTGGATATGATGGATAGGGATGACGTTGCGTTATATTACACAACATACATGATTCAGCAGGTTTTATGGTAGATTCCATGAAAGACCTGGGTTCCATGGCTGCGGGAATATCTTCCATGTCTGTTTCTGCTCGTCGGGGACTGTGGCTGCGCCAGTGGTCGGCCGACGCGGAATCCAGAAAAAGTGTGGAGTCCCTACCCTATACAGGTCAGGCTCTCTTTGGGGAAGCTCTAGACGCATGGATATCCACGTACCTCCACATTCCGATCTGGCTGCTGCATCAGGCTTATCTCCGTTTCGCATTGCTGGAATGTCATTTCCAGTTCCAGGCCCTGCCATTCGGCCTCTCCACAGCACCAAGGGTGTTTACCGAGGTGATGGCAGAAATTATGGTTCTCCTCCGCAAGCAGGGTGTGAACATCATTCCATATCTGGACGATCTGCTGAAAAAGGCATCGTCCAAGTAGAAGCTGCTGCAGTCCATTGTTCTCACAACATGCCTCCTCAAGAGTCATGGTTGGATTCTGAACCTTCCAAAGTCACATTTGGAACCAACCCAGATGTTATCCTTTCTGGGGATGATCCTGGATACGGAAGTGCAAAGGGTGTTTCTTCCGCAGGAAAAGGCATTGGTGATACAAGCTATGGTCCGGGATGTCCTGAAGCCAGCCCAGGTGTCGGTTCATCAATGCATTCGCCTATTGGGATAGATGGTGGCCTCTTACGAGGCTCTCCAGTACGGGAGGTCTCACGCTCGGACCTTCCAACTGGACCTCCTGGACAAGTGGTCGGGATCTCATCTCCACATGCACCAGAGAATTTGTCTGTCGCCAAAGGCCAGGATTTCACTCCTCTGGTGTCTCCAATTGCCTCATCTTCTGGAGGGCAGCAGGTTCGGGATTCAGGACTGGGTCCTTCTAACCACGGATGCGAGCCTTCGGGGCTAGGGAGCAGTCACTCAAGGAGTAACCTTCCAAGGACGGTGGTCAAGACTGGAAGCCGGCCTGCCCATCAACATCCTGGAACTAAGAGCCGTCTATAACGGTCTTCTTCAGGCGGCCCCTCTTCTAGGAAATAGGGCCATTCAAGTGCAGTCGGACAACGTAACAACAGTGGCTTACATAAACCGACAAGGCGGAACGAAGAGCAGAGCAGCAATGTCAGAGGTGACAAGAATACTCCTCTGGACAGAAAAGCATGCGTTGGCGCTGTCAGCCATCTTCATACCGGGAGTAGACAACTGGGAAGCGGACTTCCTCAGCAGACACGATCTCCATCCAGAGGAGTGGGGGCTCCATCCGGAGGTGTTCGAGGAAATAACAGACCTTTGGGGATTCCCCCAAATAGACATGATGGCCTCTCGTCTCAAAAAGAAGCTTCGGCGTTATTGTTCCAGGTCGAGGGACCCACAGGCAGTGGCAGTGGTCGCCCTGGTGTCTCTGTGGGTGTTCCAGTCAGTGTACATGTTTCCACCACTCCCACTCATCCCAAGAATACTAAAGCTCATCACTGCCCCAGACTGGCCAAGAAGAGCTTGGTACGCAGACCTTCTGAATCTACTGCAAGAAGAACCGAGGCCTCTTCGGGGGAACCTGCTGCAGCAGGGGCCGTTCGCCTATCAAGACTTACCTGGGCTACGTTTGATGGCATGGAAGTTGAGCACCTGATACTTGCTCGGAAGGGCATTCCGAAGAAGGTCATTCGTACCCTGATACAGGCTAGGAAAGGGGTAATGTCTAAACATTACCATCGTATATGGAAGAAATATGTCTCCTTGGTGTGAATCCAAGAAGTTCCCTACAGTGGAGTTTCAACTCGGACGTTTTCACCTCTTCCTGCAAGCAGGTGTGGATATGGGCCTGAGGTTAGGTTCTGTGAAGGTCCAGATTTCGTCCCTATCCATTTTCTTTCAGAAACAATTGGCTGCCCTCCCTGAGGTTCAGACTTTTTTTAAGGGAGTTCTGCACATCCAACCTCCCTTTGTACCGCCTACGGCGCCCTGGGACCTTAACGTGGTGTTGCAGTTCCTCTAGTAGAATTGGTTTGAGCCTCTACAGGAGGTTGAGGTCAAATTTCTTACATGGAAGGCGGTCACCTTGTTGGCCTTAGCTTCTGCTAGACGTGTGTCCGAATTTGGGGCTTTATCCTGTAAAAGCCCTTACTTGATCTTCCATGAAGATAGAGCTGAGCTCCGGACACGTCAGCAGTTTCTTCCAAAGGTTGTGTCGGCATTTCATACCATCCAACCTATTGTGGTGCCAGTGGCTACTAACTCCTCAATTACATCAAAGTCCTTGGATGTTGTAAGGGCTCTGAAGATATATGTGAAGAGAACTTCTCGTCACAGAAAGTCGGACTCTCTGTCCTATATGATCCCAAGAAACTTGGGTGTCCTGCTTCTAAGCAGACTATTTCTCGCTGGATTAGGTTCACTATCCAGCACACTTATTCTACGGCAGGACTGCCGTGTCCAAAATCTGTTAGGGCCCACTCTACTCGTAAGGTGGGGTCTTCCTGGGCGGCTGCCCGGGGTGTCTCGGCAATGCAACTCTGCCGAGCGGCAACTTGGTCTGGGTCGAACACGTTTGCTAAGTTTTACAAGTTCGATACTTTGGCCTCTGATGATCTGAGGTTGTCAATCAGTTCTGCGGAAGCCTCCGCGCTCTCCCTCCCGTTCTGGGAGCTTCGGTACATCCCCATGGTACTAATGTGGACCCCAGCATCCTCTAGGACAGAAGAGAAAAAAGGATTTTGGTTACCTACCAGTAAATCCTTTTCTCGTAGTCCGTAGAGGATGCTGGGCGCCCGCCCAGCGCTTCGTTATCCTGCAAATGTTATTTGGTTCAGTACAACTTCGTTTTAGTTAAGTACTGCACTGTTACCTGGTAAGTAATGTTTCAGCAGTTGCTGAGAGTTTCAAGCAAGTTAGCTTGATGTGCCTTGTATGTGTGAGCTGGTGTGAATCTCACCACTATCTGTGTTAAATCCTTCTCTCGAAGATGTCTGTCTCCTCGGGCACAGTTTCTAGACTGAGTCTGGTAGGAGGGGCATAGAGGGAGGAGCCAGCCCACACGCTCAAACTCTTAAAGTGCCAATGGCTCCTGGTGGACCCGTCTTTAACCCCATGGTACTAATGTGGACCCCAGCATCCTCTATGGACTACGAAAAAAGGATTTACCGGTAGGTAACCAAAATCCTATTTTATTTCTCCAAGAATATAACAGCTACATAATGGGGGTAAGGTGCAATCAGGGAGATTGCTAGACTCTTCAGGGAGTCAGGGAGATTGCTACTATCTCAGGGAGTCTCCCTGACAATCAGAGAGAGTTTGCCTCTGTCAAGGAGCGTACACACTGGCCGATATATCAGCCATTTGATTGAACAGCCGACATATAGCACAGGCCCGTCAGCCAGTGTGTACCAACGATATGTCTGTGAACGCCATCATTCATAGACATATCGCATGGGCCATGCAACACACATGATGACCAATATATCTACAGATACATTGGTGCGTCGCTATGTGTATACGGGCGGTCTGCATCCTGCAGCAGCCGGCAGTGATTGACGGCTCAACTGGGCGGGTGCATGTAAATGCCCACCAAGTTTGTGACATCAGTCACAATGGATTTGGCAGTGTGAATGCACAACACACTGCCCGATCCGGCTATAGATATATCTGCAGATCCATTGTTGGACTGGGTCATGAAGGGCCCACTGGGAGAATGCAGAGGTAGGGGCCCATCATGTTTAGGGTGTGGCCAGTGGGTCCCTTGATAAAAATATATAATAAATACTGCTAGCGACTGCATGATAGTGTACCAGATTAATAACAGCTATGCACTGTAGAGAATACCCCATAGTCATGTGCAGTATAATGTAACACATGTATAATGTATAATTCAAGTAAACAGTTTGGAACCTGATCTTTCAAAGAGGGGGTGGGCCTCCAGGCAGGGGGGACCACCGGGGATTCCCCTGTACCCCTGTGGGCCAGTCCAACCCTGCAACTCTATGCTAGACTTTGGTATTACAGGTTGAGTCTCCCTTATCCAAAATGCTTGGGACCAGAGGTATTTTGGATATCGGATTTTTCCGTATTTTAGAATAATTGCATACCATAATGAGATATCATGGTGATGGGACCCAAGTCTAAGCACAGAATGCATTTATGTTACATATACACCTTATACACACAGCCTGAAGGTAATTTTAGCCAATATTTTTTATAACTTTGTGCATTAAACAAAGTGTATCTACATTCACACAATTCATTTATGTTTCATATACACCTTATACACACAGCCTGAAGGTCATTTAATACAATATTTTTAATAACTTTGTGTATTAAACAAAGTTTGTGTACATTGAGCCATCAAAAAACAAAAGTTTTACTATCTCACTCTCACTCAAAAAAGTCTGTATTTCGGAATATTCCGTATTTCGGAATATTTGGATATGGGATACTCAACCTGTACTATACGTGGCTGCAATTATATTGTTTTGGTGTAAATATTTGGGATTGCACTATGTGGGTTACAGTAACTATGGGTACAACATAAGTACATTTTTTTTCTCACTGTTTGTATATGTCCATAAACCATACATATATATATATATATATATATATATATATGTGCAATACAGGAAATCCCACTTTCGTGGGAAAAGATAGCACTCTCCAGACTATATTAAATAAAGTCAAAAGATAATTTAATGAAAAGAGTAGTCTCACAGTTCATATGTGGAATCAAACGATATCCATTAGTGTCCAACGTTTCGGTCCCCAGCGGGGGCCTTTTTCAAGGAAAAATAGTAATCAGCAGTGGCAGCAGTTCAACTTCTAATCAGCATGCAGGGAAACTGGAGACACAGGAAGTGCCTCACCGGCCCCTGTTAAATACCATGGCAATTGGCGCTAGACACGCCCCCAAGATGGCCGCCGGCCGGGTGGAACGCACATCTGGAACGCATACTTATCACCTCCCACTGGGGGTGAGATGCGTTCAGCAAATAATGGCATCAATATACTATTGGTGGTGTCAGTGTTAGTGATACTGCGCCACTTCAGGTGTGGCGATATCACCATGAGTGCGGCTCCGAATACCGGAAGTGGACGGCGTCCGTCCCTGAACCGCATGTGGAACGCATCACGTCACTTCCGGTGACGCGATGTGTGAGTGAAACGAAGAAATCTTCATTAGATGCTGGTTTTTACTGTGCATTACATTATTAATTACGATAAGCCGCAATATGGGGATGTGGGGCTGCGCAATAAACATCAGTATAGGATCAGTGCTGCCTAACTTACAGTGCAGCAGGAAAGAGTCATCATAAAAGTAAATTATAGGTTGGTATAACAAAGGCCGGTGAGATCACTATAGGGGGACATAAACTACATGCAGAACAGTGCAGCATATATGTGTAGAATAAGTGTGCTTTCTAAAAAAGTTTAACCATAAATCAGAATAGCCATGGTAAGTGAAACAAAGTAGGCATATTATATATAATATAATGCAAAGTCACGTATTACATAATAGTCCGGTAATATCCAAAGTCTATTTCAGAAAAATAGACAAGGGGTTATTTTCATTCATGCCCCTCGGGGCTATGGTGTCAAGTCTATAAATCCATGCGCTTTCCTTTTTCCTCAAGAGCAAGGCTCGGTCTCCACCCCTAGGTGGTGGCGGTATCCAGTCAATAAGTTTGGATCGTAGGTCGGAGACCTGGTGTTTAGAAATCATGAAGTGTCTAGCTACAGGTAGGGCTGCCGAGCCCGTGGCAATAGCTTGATGGATAGATGTCCTATGGTTTGCCATACGATCCCTAAAGCGTCTAGTGGTCATTCCCACGTAGTACAACCCACAGGGGCAGGTTAAAATGTAGATCAGGTGGTCCATGGCACAGTGAAGTCTGAATTTGATCGCTATGGGGCGACCCGAGTGTGGATGCGGAAAGTGCGAGCCCGTAAGCATAGCCCTACAGGTTGTGCAGCCAGTGCACCGAAAGCATCCCGGACGTCTCTCGTGTAGCCAAGTAGTATTCGCTGTATCCCCACATATCTACACATATATGCTGCACTGTTCTGCATGTAGTTTATGTCCCCCTATAGTGATCTCACCGGCCTTTGTTATACCAACCTATAATTTACTTTTATGATGACTCTTTCCTGCTGCACTGTAAGTTAGGCAGCACTGATCCTATACTGATGTTTATTGCGCAGCCCCACATCCCCATATTGCGGCTTATCGTAATTAATAATGTAATGCACAGTAAAAACCAGCATCTAATGAAGATTTCTTCGTTTCACTCACACATCGCGTCACCGGAAGTGACGTGATGCGTTCCACATGCGGTTCAGGGACGGACGCCGTCCACTTCCGGTATTCGGAGCCGCACTCATGGTGATATCGCCACACCTGAAGTGGCGCAGTATCACTAACACTGACACCACCAATAGTATATTGATGCCATTATTTGCTGAACGCATCTCACCCCCAGTGGGAGGTGATAAGTATGCGTTCCAGATGTGCGTTCCACCCGGCCGGCGGCCATCTTGGGGGCGTGTCTAGCGCCAATTGCCATGGTATTTAACAGGGGCCGGTGAGGCACTTCCTGTGTCTCCAGTTTCCCTGCATGCTGATTAGAAGTTGAACTGCTGCCACTGCTGATTACTATTTTTCCTTGAAAAAGGCCCCCGCTGGGGACCGAAACGTTGGACACTAATGGATATCGTTTGATTCCACATATGAACTGTGAGACTACTCTTTTCATTAAATTATCTTTTGACTTTATTTAATATAGTCTGGAGAGTGCTATCTTTTCCCACGAAAGTGGGATTTCCTGTATTGTACTATGGGCCCAGTTCCTTCTGTGACTGGATCCTGATAGGCACCCTAGCAGTTGACATTATTATTGTGAGAGTGCAAGACCTTCCCATGTATTTAGAAGCAGTCCAGTAACTGTACTGCTTTTTCTCTGCACCCACCCCATATCGTATTTATATGTAAGCAGGCACTGCAGACACACGATTCATCACTCATTGGGGATATTTACACGTGTAGGACTGTGCATTAAGTTTTTCCTCCGCAGGTATCTGCCCTAAGGTTGTGTCTCTATTTACCGTCATACCGCACTGGGCAAGCCCAAATACCATCCGAACTTGGAAGCTAATCAGTGCTGGGCCTGGTCAGTACCCACAGGGAGACCTTGGGGAATACCCGGTACGGTAAGTATTCTATTCACATCTACCCAGTGTCGGAACAAATATACCTATTGGCATGGCGCATAGCCAGGTAGGCTTTCTCGATGAAAACCTTCTTGCACAGGCTGAGCACGGTGTGATCTCCCTTACGGACGATGACGCAGACAAAGTCCTGTTTAACCAGTCTGATTTTGAGACACTTCCCGCAGAAACCCCGACTGACCTCTATCACCAATTGTTGAGACTTAGAAAAAGGGAAATAGATCTGACCCTGCACGGCCAATTTCTGTCCGAATATTACCGTAAAAAGCAGATTCCCAGGGGCTTTAGAATTAACAATATTCCAACACTTGGCAGGAATAACCCCACTTTCTGTAGTCGTTGGTGCGGTGTCTTAAATAAATGCTCGCTGGACCTGGTACTACTAGTCGTTGAAGAGGTCGGTACAGAGTTAAATAAAATTAAATCCCAGATTGAAGCATTTAACGGTTTACACCTTCCAACGATCAAGAATGACAAAGCGACTAACCTAGTGGAGCGACTACAAACTCAGGTTGATAATTATAAAAAAGAGATAACTGCCTTTAAGCGCAGCAAACTCAATACGGTTACCTCCGACTATCAGAACCATACGGTCTATAGATGGCTGCTTGGGGACCCCAGATCAAATAGACAACAGAGACCATTTAGACAAAGACGACAGGGGCGTAGACCAGCGTATACTCGGGACACTGGCTCCTCTGCTTCAGCCTCTGACACAGAGCTATCAGACCACCGCCCAACACAGAGGCCTTTTTTAGAACATACCAACACTCCAGACCTCCCCCCTGTGGCAAACCACGGAGGCCCCATCCAAGGAAGGGGCGACATCTGGCGAAGGTGCAGGGAAAAGACCAAAACCTAGTTTTTAACCTCTCAAGTAAGACACTGGATGAGGCTACGGTTAAACTTCTCTCCAGGGGTCTGTCCTTTATACCTACAGCTCCCCATAATCAATTTGATACAGCAGTAGACGTTTACAGGTTTGGCCGGAAACTCCGTCTTAGGGAGCATTTTGCCACAGGTATGGGTGCTGATAAAATCCAGTTCCGGAAGCCATCCACATTTGACCCGATTTCTTCTAATGCTAGCATCAAGACGTTCACTCGGATGATTGAACAGGATGCTTTGTCCCCTGTACCCAAAAGACGATTTGATAATTTGTCCCCTGCAGAACGCAGAGCACTCAATGCCCTGAAAAAAGACACCAGCCTAGTGATTAGACCCGCTGACAAGGGGGGTGCTGTAGTGGTACAAGACTGGGTTGACTATAACATTGAGATTCTGAATCAACTATCTGACGAAACAACGTACACTTGTCTGAACCATAACCCCATCAAGGACATAAAGACAACAGTTGACCAGACATTATGCAGGGCCCTAAGAGAGCACCATATTGACAAGAACACCCATGAATTCTTGACTGTCGAATACCCAGTATGCCCAATCATATACACCCTCCCAAAAGTACACAAAACACTGGTCAAACCCCCTGGAAGGCCCATCATTTCAGCCAGAAATTCTCTACTACAACCATTGGCCATCTTTGTGGACAGTTTTCTTCAGCCCATAGTACAACAGGGGGATAGTTACTTACGCGATTCTACAGACTTCCTACAGAAGCTCCGTGCCATCCCTGATGTACTGGATGATATTCTCCTGGTGACTATGGACGTATGCTCCTTATACACCATTATCCCACATGAGCAGGGATTACAAGCACTGGCCAATGCCTGGCGACAACAACCTCCAATCGGGCCGCCAATAGACCTTCTACTCGAATTGACAAGCTTTGTTCTCAAAAAGAACCACTTCTTGTATCAAGGCAACTATTACTTACAACACAAGGGGACAGCGATGGGATCAAACCTAGCGCCGGCTTACGCTAATATATATATGTCTGAATATGAACAACAACATATACTACCCCAATTTGGAGAACATATTATATTCTATAAGAGGTTTATAGATGACATTTTTTTGCTGTGGAATGGGACGGATGAATCTCTCAGGATGATGATAACAACACTGAATGGATTGGAGAACCCGGTAAAGTTCACATTCCAGGTTGACCCACATAATGTCAATTTCCTGGATATTTCGATCTCCTTCGATGGGGGACGTATCAAGACAAGCCTCTACAGAAAGCCTACTGATAGGAACACTTTGCTCCATCCCAGCAGTCAGCACCCGCCTGCACTTAAGGACAATCTCCCAATTTCGCAGTTCCTACGAGTTATGCGCAACAACTCTGACAGCCAAACTATGGAAATCCAATTGGCAGATATGACTTCAAGATTCTTAGAACGGGGATACAAGAGGAAGAATGTCCTTAGATGCCTAAAAAAAGCAAGAAATAAGTTTGATTCACCAGTGACACCTACACTGCCCACCCAAGGACCGGAGCGATTGGTCTTTACAACCACCTATGATAACATCTCCAATAAACTCAAGGGAAGCGTAAGAAGAAATTGGCCCATTCTCACCACCGATGAACGCCTTAAATTGAAGAGATGTCCATTGCCGATGATGGCCTACCGTAGATCAGCCAATCTGAAACAACTTCTTCTAAGACCAATGGATAACGCTGGGGATACAGCGAATACTACTTGGCTACACGAGAGACGTCCGGGATGCTTTCGGTGCACTGGCTGCACAACCTGTAGGGCTATGCTTACGGGCTCGCACTTTCCGCATCCACACTCGGGTCGCCCCATAGCGATCAAATTCAGACTTCACTGTGCCATGGACCACCTGATCTACATTTTAACCTGCCCCTGTGGGTTGTACTACGTGGGAATGACCACTAGACGCTTTAGGGATCGTATGGCAAACCATAGGACATCTATCCATCAAGCTATTGCCACGGGCTCGGCAGCCCTACCTGTAGCTAGACACTTCATGATTTCTAAACACCAGGTCTCCGACCTACGATCCAAACTTATTGACTGGATACCGCCACCACCTAGGGGTGGAGACCGAGCCTTGCTCTTGAGGAAAAAGGAAAGCGCATGGATTTATAGACTTGACACCATAGCCCCGAGGGGCATGAATGAAAATAACCCCTTGTCTATTTTTCTGAAATAGACTTTGGATATTACCGGACTATTATGTAATACGTGACTTTGCATTATATTATATATAATATGCCTACTTTGTTTCACTTACCATGGCTATTCTGATTTATGGTTAAACTTTTTTAGAAAGCACACTTATTCTACACATATATGCTGCACTGTTCTGCATGTAGTTTATGTCCCCCTATAGTGATCTCACCGGCCTTTGTTATACCAACCTATAATTTACTTTTATGATGACTCTTTCCTGCTGCACTGTAAGTTAGGCAGCACTGATCCTATACTGATGTTTATTGCGCAGCCCCACATCCCCATATTGCGGCTTATCGTAATTAATAATGTAATGCACAGTAAAAACCAGCATCTAATGAAGATTTCTTCGTTTCACTCACACATCGCGTCACCGGAAGTGACGTGATGCGTTCCACATGCGGTTCAGGGACGGACGCCGTCCACTTCCGGTATTCGGAGCCGCACTCATGGTGATATCGCCACACCTGAAGTGGCGCAGTATCACTAACACTGACACCACCAATAGTATATTGATGCCATTATTTGCTGAACGCATCTCACCCCCAGTGGGAGGTGATAAGTATGCGTTCCAGATGTGCGTTCCACCCGGCCGGCGGCCATCTTGGGGGCGTGTCTAGCGCCAATTGCCATGGTATTTAACAGGGGCCGGTGAGGCACTTCCTGTGTCTCCAGTTTCCCTGCATGCTGATTAGAAGTTGAACTGCTGCCACTGCTGATTACTATTTTTCCTTGAAAAAGGCCCCCGCTGGGGACCGAAACGTTGGACACTAATGGATATCGTTTGACTCCACATATGAACTGTGAGACTACTCTTTTCATTAAATTATCTTTTGACTTTATTTAATATAGTCTGGAGAGTGCTATCTTTTCCCACGAAAGTGGGATTTCCTGTATTGTACTATGGGCCCAGTTCCTTCTGTGACTGGATCCTGATAGGCACCCTAGCAGTTGACATTATTATTGTGAGAGTGCAAGACCTTCCCATATATATATATGTGTATATATATATATATATATATATATATTTATATATATATATACACAAATAAAATCACTAAAGAAGTCATTTTATTGATGAAACACGATGGAAAGAAGGTCACATAAAAAATTTGCAGAAAAACGAAATATGGCTAATGTACTAAACCACAAATAACAAAACACAAAAAGTCAGACTTCTAAGGTCCCAATCTGACAGATATCATCTATCTTCCTTTATATATATTGCTACTACTTAAAGGCTGATATATTGGTCAGAGACACCATTTATTGTAGAGAAATATTAAAGGAGTTAAGTTAATTTAACCCCTTAGGGGACACAATGTAGAGCTCAGTTAGGAGCTATCTGGTACTTTATCTCCGTTGACCCAAAGGGGTCTATTTACTAAGCCTTGAATGGAGATAAAGTGGACGGAGATAAAGTACCAGCCAATCAGCTCCTAACTGCCATGTTACAGGCTGGGTTTAAAAAATGACAGTTAGGCGCTGATTGGCTGATACTTTATCTCCGTCCAGTTTATCTCCACCAAAGGCTTAGTAAATAGACCTCTAACTTTTTAGATATGACAGTGGAAAAGGCATGGAAAAAGGAGCAATGACTGCACATCCTCTCATGGAAAGGTCTAGTGGTAAGGCCGACATACATCAAGGCACAAGGGCGTGTAAAGTATGTCAATGATGAAATCATAAGCGCATGTTAGCCCATGCCAAATTTTTATTTTTGTGCAATTGTGAGGATGGTTAATGCACTTTCAGTGCGAATACACAGTATGCAATTCACACATCAAAGCAACCAGTCTAATCTGTTTGTATTTTATGGCTGTTTCCACAGAGTAGGTCTCACCAACAACTGCTTCACATAACGACCCTTCTGCAATGACACAAGCTATTATTTATTATTTACATTTAATAATATGCCAGTTTCTATCAATGTATTTTTTGATACTGGTGGCATGTGTGTCATACATACAGGTAAAAGTAATATACTGTAATACGATTCTGATTTTTACTGGTTTACAGGATGGTGACTTGTTGAGTACAGTAAGATATTACAATCAGAACTCTTAAAGCATAATAAGCCAGATTGGAACCATTACAGAACACTAGGGCAGATGTATTAAGCCTGGAGAAGTGATAAAGCAGTGATAACCTGCCAGTCAGCTCCAATATGTAAATTGACAGTCAGGTGCTGATTGGCTGGTGCGTTATCACCTTCCACTTATCACTGCTTTATCACTTCTCCAGGCTTAATAGAGCTGCCCTGGTACCTTTATCCCCACTAACTGTATAGGTAATTCTAACAGGTGATGGCAAGTTATCTTATGTTTCCATAATTTTGATCAAACTGTCCTCAGTGTCCATCCAAATAAGAAAAACATTGTCGATGTAGCACTTAAAATCAAAAATCTTCTTCCCAAACCTCGAGAAGATGTACAACTGCTCATATAGTAGTGCATGTACACATTAGCATAAGTTGGTGCAACTTTCAAAACCATAGCTACATACCCTCCAACATGACCCATTACATTAGGTACAAAATGCTCTGTTCCTGGACTTCCTTGCCAGTGGCAGTTACAGAGGTGAGCATGCAGCACAGTCCAAAATTCAACTAAGTTAGCCACCAACTGCCACCCCAAACACTGCCAAACATCACCAGCCAGGACTCAATGGCAGTTGGTGTGGCTCCCCTATTTGAACTTTGGACTGTGGTGCAGCCACATCTCTGTAACTGCCACTGGCAAAGTTCAGGAACAGAGCATTTTGTACCTAATGGAATGGGTCATGTTGGAAGGTATGTAGCTATCCCAGACAACTGGACATAATACATAATCCTTGTAATGATCAGAGGTTCTCAAACACAGTCCTCAAGGCACCCCAATGGGTAAATGCTTTTCCACAGGTGACTTAATTAGTATCTCTATCAATGTGATTAAACCATCTGTATTGAGCCATGGATATACTTAAAACCTGGACCATTGGGATGCCTTGAGGATCACGTTTTAGAACTCCACCGTCACTGCTCAGCTACTCACTGCTCAGCTGTATTGCCCGGCTACCTCTTCTTACATAGGTAGCCGGGCAGCTCTGCAGCTCCCCCTCCGCTCCCCGCCCATGTGCTGGGAGAGATGATGTCTCTCCCAGCCTGCCCCCAGCCCACCCATAATGTCCTGTGCTGTGAAGATTTGCAACATAGGACGGGATGGAAGACAGGAGAGGCCTGCTGGATGGTCACAGGTATAATACTTACACTCCCTCTCTCCATCTCTTGCTCTCCCTGCCTAATGTGTAAAAAGGGGGACTCTGCCTGCCTAATGTGTAAAAAAGGGGGACTCTGCAAGCCATAGTGTGTAAAAAGGGGGACTCTGCCTCTCTAATGTGTAAAAAGGGGGACTCTGCTGCCGTAATGTGTAAAAAGGGGACTCTGCTGCCATAATGTGTAAAAAGAGGACTCTGCCTACCGTAATGTGTAAAAAGGGGACTCTGCCTACCGTAATGTGTAAAAAGGGGGACTCTGCCACTGTAATGTGTAAAAGGGGGACTCTGCCGCCGTAATGTGTAAAAAGGGGGACTCTTCCGCCGTAATGTGTAAAAAGGGGACTCTGCCGCCATAATGTGTAACAGGGGGACTTTGCCGCTGTAATGTGTAAAAAGGGGAATCTGCTGGCATAATGTGTAAAAAGGGGACTCTGCTTGCCGTAATGTGTAAAAAGGGGGACTCTGCCACCGTAATGTGTAAAAGGGGGACTCTGCCACCATAATGTGTAAATGGGGGACTGTGCCTGTCTAATGTGTAAAAAGGGGGACTCTGCTGCCGTAATGTGTAAAAAGGGGACTCTGCTGCCATAATGTGTAAAAAGGGGGACTCTGCCGCCGTAATGTGTGAAAGGGGGACTCTGCCGCCTTAATGTGTAAAAGGGGGAGTCTGCTGCTGTAATGTGCAAAAAAAGGGACTCTGTCGCCATAATGTGTAAAAAGGGGCACTCTGCCGCCGTAATGTGTAAAAGGGGGACTCTGCCGCAGTAATGTGTAAAAGGGGGACTCTACCGCCGGAATGTGTAAAAAGGGGGACT